>NC_084614.1:82219139-82324139 GCF_033978795.1 Nerophis ophidion | reverse complement strand
ATGGACGTTACAATCAAATAGCTGGTGTATCATAAGTATGATACTTAGAGTATGTACATTTTGTAGTTTGTAGGGCGCAACACAAGACTGAACTGACTAGCCAACACAACAATACCCCACCTCCATGTAACGTCTCGGACTTGCAACCCCAATTGCAACTTTTTGTTGTACAGTCCTTCTCAAATAGTGGGGTTACCGGTAAGGTTTCAATGGGGGTGGGGGGTGCTTTTTTTTTTTTTCCGTACTAGAATACGGCGAAGCGTACGTAGGGTGGTGCCGAATCCGGACCTCACGCCCGGTTTCAATTTCTAAAGCCGACAAAGAGACGCTTCTCAGAAACCGCGCTAGCTTGATGCTAATATACATTGGCTTTCCCATAGACAGGCTACTGATTAGCATTAGTGATTTTACATGGCAATTTCAAAACCTCCAAATTTGCTTATAAAAAGTACGACTAAGATGGACGCTACAATCAAATAGCCGGTGTGTCCTAAGTACAATACTTAGAGTATGTACATTTTGTAGGGCGCAACACAAGACTGAACAAAGTAAACAGTACACCAACACCATCTAACATCTTGGATTTGAAACCGCAATTGCAACTTGTTGTCGTACAGTCCTTCTCAAGTAGTGGGGGGCACGGTTCGATGCCGGGGGCAAAGGGTGCTTTTTTTTTTTTCCGTACTAGAATACGGCGAAGCGTACGTAGGGTGGTGCCGAATCCGGACCTCACGCCCGGTTTCAATTTCTAAAGCCGCAAAAGAAACGCTTCTCAGAAACCGCGCTAGCTTGATGCTAATATACATTGGCTTTCCCATAGACAGGCTACTGATTAGCATTAGTGATTTTACATGGCAATTTCAAAACCTCCAAATTTGCTTATAAAAAGTACGACTAAGATGGACGCCACAATCAAATAGCCGGTGCGTCATAAGTACAATACTTAGAGTATGTACATTTTGTACGGCGCAACACAAGACTGAACAAAGTAAACGGTACACCAACACCATCTAACGTCTTGGATTTGAAACCGCAATTGCAACTTGTTGTCGTACAGTCCTTCTCAAGTAGTGGGGGGCACGGTTCGATGCCGGGGGCAAAGGGTGCTTTTTTTTTTTCCCGTACTAGAATACGGCGAAGCGTACGTAGGGTGGTGCCAAATCCGGACCTCACGCCCGGTTTCAATTTCTAAAGCCGACAAAGAAACGCTTCCCAGAAACCGCGCTAGCTTGATGCTAATATACATTGGCTTTCCCATAGACAGGCTACTTATTAGCATTAGTGATTTTACATGGCAATTTCAAAACCTCCATATTTGCTTATAAAAAGTACGACTAAGATGGACGCTACAATCAAATAGCCGGTGTGTCCTAAGTACAATACTTAGAGTATGTACATTTTGTAGGGCGCAACACAAGACTGAACAAAGTAAACGGTACACCAACACCATCTAACGTCTTGGATTTGAAACCGCAATTGCAACTTGTTGTCGTACAGTCCTTCTCAAGTAGTGGGGGGCACGGTTGGATGCCGGGGGGAAAGGGTGCTTTTTTTTTTTTTTTCCCGTACTAAAATACGGCGAAGCGTACGTAGGGTGGTGCCAAATCCGGACCTCACGCCCGGTTTCAATTTCTAAAGCCGACAAAGAAACGCTTCTCAGAAACCGCGCTAGCTTGATGCTAATATACATTGGCTTTCCCATAGACAGGCTACTGATTAGCATTAGTGATTTTACATGGCAATTTCAAAACCTCCATATTTGCTTGTAAAAAGTACGACTAAGATGGACGCTACAATCAAATAGCCGGTGTGTCCTAAGTACAATACTTAGAGTATGTACATTTTGTAGGGCGCAACACAAGACTGAACAAAGTAAACGGTACACCAACACCATCTAACGTCTTGGATTTGAAACCGCAATTGCAACTTGGTGTCGTACAGTCCTTCTCAAGTAGTGGGGGGCACGGTTCGATGCCGGGGGGAAAGGGTGCTTTTTTTTTTTTTTTTCCCGTACTAAAATACGGCGAAGCGTACGTAGCCCTCGGCGTAACCGAAGAAGGCCAGAAAAGACCGGTGTGTCGTCTTCTTGACACTTAATATGGATGGCAATGTTATGCACAGGTGTACTTATGACAATGTTATAGACGATGATGCTATTTATCACTGAAAATGGCCCCAATATTGGGGCATCGGTGCCGTATCGGTTCAAAAGAGGACCCATCCCTACTTGGGACGCAGGTCTCGATCAGTAATGGACTCAATGGGTCCGTAGTTTTCCCCGAGAAGACTCTTCAAGAAGTGTTGTCCCTTCTCTCACCTATGGGGGTGCCCACGCCGTAGCCCTTGGAGTCGATGAGTCCTCCGATCTGCGTGAGGTTACAGTTCCTCTGGCTGATGTACTCGATGCTGGTGGACTCCATCAGCATGGCGTAGTCGGTGGTGAGCACGCGGGTGATGCCCTCCCGGTTGTTCTTGACCAGGGCCGTGGTCTTCCTGCTGCTCATGAAGGCCCACATCTTCTCGTAGGTGGAGATCTTGGATTTCTGAGTGAGTGTGTTTGGGAGAATGTTAAGTCAGACAAAACGGGGACAGCTGTGCTCTAAATCTAATCCGGCTGATTCAATTTGTTCGAGCCGTCAAACAGAGGCCGCCTTCTTATAATCCCGGCCTGCAATCTGCCGGGATGAAACCCGGCGCGGGACCGGCCAGACGTGGACGCCAGGTCCGGATCAGAAGGTTGCGTGTTCAAATCACCTCGGGGTCATGTGTTTGATCACACTGCCAAGCACAGGTGGCAAATTTGAGGTGGCCTGCCAAAACAATTAATGTGGTTTGCCACATCATTTATTAATTGACTGCCCAAGTCATTTATCGTTGCCCGCCACCTCAATTAAGGTAGCTTGCCACATAATTTACTAAATGGCCAGCCAGATCCTTTATTATCGCCTGCCACATCATTTGATGTGGCCCACCCCATGATTAAATGTGGCTTGTGACATCATTTGACGCAGTCCGCCACATCATTCATTAATTGGCCAACTACATCATTTATTGTGGCCTGGCACATCATTTATTGTGACCTGGAACATAATTTAACGTGGTCCCCCACATATTTTATTTTGGCCTGCTATTTCATTTACGCTAAACAGCCAAATAATTTATTAATTGTCCGGCCAGATCATTTATTATCGCCTGCCACATCATTTGATGTGACCCACACCATGATTAGATGTGGCTCGTGACATCATTTGATTGGCCAAAACCACATCATTTAATGTGGCCTGCTACTTCCTTTTACATGGTCCGCCGTTTCATTTATTTGGCCTGCCATTTCACTTAAGCTAACCCGCCAAATAATTTATCAATTGGCCAACCAAGTCATTTATCGTTGCCCGCCACCTCAATTAAGGTAGCTTGCCACATAATTTACTAAATGGCCAGCCAGATCCTTTATTATCGCCTGCCACATCATTTGACGTGGCCCACCCCATGATTAAATGTGGATTGTGACATCATTTGATGCGGTCCGCCACATCATTCATTAATTGGCCAACCACTTCATTTATCGTCGCCTGGCACATAATTAAATGTGACCTGGAACATAATTTAATGTGGTCCCCCACATATTTTGTTGTGGCCTGCTATTTCATTTACGCTAAAAAGCCAAATAATTTATTAATTGTCCGGCCAGATCATTTATTATTGCCTGCCACATCATTTGATGTGGCCCACCCCATGATTAAATGTGGCTTGTGACATCATTTGACGCAGTCCGCCACATCATTCATTAATTGGCCATTTATTGTTGCCCGGCACATCATATAAAGTGGCCTGCCACTTCATTTAAACTAACCTGCTACATCATGTACTGTAAGTTAGCTCGTTATATCATTTAAAGTGGCCCACCACTTCATTTAAGCTCACCCACCACATCATTTACTATCTGGCCAACCATATCATTTATAGTCACCCGTTCCATCATTTAAATTGACCCACCACAACTATTCAAGTCATATTTTTATCGTGGTGGCCTGGTAGATTACTTAAGGCTGCTCTGCCACATAATTTAAAATGGCCCACCACTTGATTTAAAGTGGCCCACCACGTCATTTATTGTAGCCTGCTACCTCAATTCATGTGGCTTGTGATATCATTTATTGACTGGCCGGCCACATCATTTATCGTTGCCTGGCAAATAATCTAAAGTGGCCTGCCACTTCATTTGAACTAACCTGCTACATCATGCACTGTAAATTAGCCCGCCACATCATTTAAAGTGGCCCGCCACATCATTTAATATGGCCCGCCACATCAATTAAGGACTCTCGCCACATTATTTACTAATTGGCCAACCATACCATTTATCGTCACCTGCCACTTCATTTAATGTGGCCTGCTACTTCATTTAAACTAACCTGCTACATCATGCACTGTAAATTAGCCCGCCACATCATTTCAGATAGCCCGCCACATCAATTAAGGACTCTCGCCACATCATTTACTAATTGGCCGACCATACCATTTATCGTCACCTGCCACTTCATTTAAAGTGGACTACCACTTCATTTAAACTAACCTGCTACATCATGCACTGTAAATTAGCCCGCCACATCATTTAAAATGGCCCGCCACATCAATTAAGGACTCTCGCCACATCATTTACTAATTGGCCGACCATACCATTTATCGTCACCTGCCACTTCATTTAAAGTGGCCCTCCACATCACTTGAGGCGGGCGGTTTGTTTTAGGGGAAGACCGAGGACACGTTGGGAAAACTATCAATCAGTCAATCAATCAATGTTTATCTATACAGCCCTAAATCACAAATGTCTCAAAGGGCTGCACAAACCACAACGACATCCTCAGTAGGGCCCACATAAGGGCAAGGAAAAACTCACCCCAGTGGGACGTCGACAATGATGACTATGAGAAACCTTGGAGAGGACCGCATATGTGGGCCACCCCAGGGGACTGAAAGCAATGGATGTCGAGTGGATCTAACATGATATTATGAAAGTCCAATCCATAGTGGATCTAACGTAACCCTGAGAATCAAGTCCAAAGTGGATCCAATATAGTAGCGAGAGTCCCATCCAAGGTGGAGCCAGCAGGAAACCATCCCAAGCTGGCCTGGGAATGGACTGGGGAGAGGGAAGTCTGGGCTTCCCTGCTTAGGCTGCTGCCCCCGTGACCCCACCTCGGATAAGCGGAGTAAAATGGATAGACGGATGGATAAACTGTGTACCTAATGAAGTGGCCAGCGCGTACATAGGAGCGAAGGTGTCAGTCTCCATAGCAACGGCAAACAGGGCGGCCCACCTTGAAGAAGGTCATGGTGGATCCGTCCCTCACGGCGCCGTACTCGATCCTGGTCTGCTTGGCCAGGTCGTCGGCCGAGTCGATGGGCGCGTCCATCCTCTCCACCGTCAGGAAGGCGGCCAGGTTGGCGGTGTAGGAGGAGATGATGATGAGGGTGAAGAACCACCAGATGCCGCCCACGATGCGCGTGGAGAGGGCCTTGGGCATCAGCTCGGAGCCTGGCATGAAAACAAGACGGCGTCAGGGTGCTTGCGGTCCACGCCTTGCTCGTAAGTAGCGTGCCGGTGCTAACTATGGTCCGAAACTCAAACGGCAACAAAGCGGATTTAGTACAAAAGTTTTATTTACCCATATTCAAAAGTACAGGTTGGATTGAATTGCAGACAGCATCCTTCTGACCCTAATCCTCAGCCTTCCCGGTAAGGTTTATTCAGGTGTACTGGAGAGGAGGCTACGTCGGATAGTCCAACCTCGGATTCAGGAGGAACAGTGTGGTTTTGGTCCTGGTGGTGGAACTGTGGACCAGCTCTATACTCTGGGCAGGGTTCTTGAGGGTGCATGGGAGTTTGCCCAACCAGTCTACATGTGCTTTGTGGACTTGGAGAAGGCATTGGACCGTGTCCCTCGGGAAGTCCTGTGGGGAGTGCTCAGAGAGTATGGGGTATCGGACTGTCTTATTGTGGCGGTCCGATCCCTGTATGATCAGTGCCAGAACTTGGTCCGCATTGCCGGCAGTAAGTCGGACACGTTTCCAGTGAGGGTTGGACTCCGCCAAGGCTGTCCTTTGTCACCCATTCTGTTCATAACTTTTATGGACAGAATTTCTAGGTGCAGTCAAGGCATTGAGGGGTTCCGGTTTGGTGACCGAAGGATTAGGTCTCTGCTTTTTGCAGATGATGTGGTCCTGATGGCTTCATCTGGCCGGGATCTTCAGCTCTCACTGGATCGGTTCGCAGCCGAGTGTGAAGCGACCGGAATGAGAATCAGCACCTCCAAGTCCGAGTCCATGGTTCTCGCCCGGAAAAGGGTGGAGTGCCATCTCCGGGTTGGGGAGGAGACCCTGCCCCAAGTGGAGGAGTTCAAGTACCTAGGAGTCTTGTTCACGAGTGAGGGAAGAGTGGATCGTGAGATCGACAGGCGGATCGGTGCGGCGTCTTCAGTAATGCGGACGTTGTATCGATCCGTTGTGGTGAAGAAGGAGCTGAGCCGGAAGGCAAAGCTCTCAATTTACCAGTCGATCTACATTCCCATCCTCACCCATGGTCATGAGCTTTGGGTCATGACCGAAAGGATAAGATCACGGGTACAAGCGGCCCAAATGAGTTTCCAGGTCTCTCCCTTAGAGATAGGGTGAGAAGCTCTGCCATCCGGGAGGAACTCAAAGTAAAGCCGCTGCTCCTCCACATGGAGAGGAGCCAGATGAGGTGGTTCGGGCATCTGGTCAGGATGCCACCCGAACGCCTCCCTAGGGAGGTGTTTAGGGCATGTCTGACTGGTAAGAGGCCACGGGGGAGACCCAGGACACGTAGGGAAGACTATGTCTCCCGGCTGGCCTGGGAACGCCTCGGGATCCCCCGGGAAGAGCTAGACGAAGTGGCTGGGGGGAGGGAAGTCTGGGTTTCCCTGCTTAGGCTGTTGCCCCCGCGACCCGACCTCGGATAAGCGGAAGAAGATGGATGGATGGATGGATGGAAAAATATATTTCCATGTGTGTCCTGAGTCCTCCTCCAACTTGTTAGTCGGTTTGCCTTTTGCTAAAATACTCACTAATAGTCACGTCCAACCGGTAGGAGGCCACGGGGAAGACCCAGGACACGTTGGGAAGACTATGTCTCCCGGCTGGCCTGGGAACGCCTCGGGATGCCCCGGGAAGAGCTAGACGAAGTGGCTGGGGAGAGGGAAGTCTGGGTTTCCCTGCTTAGGCTGCTGCCCCCGCGACCCGACCTCGGATAAGCGGAAGAAGATGGATGGATGGATGGATCCTTCAAAGGATCCAGAATCAAGCAGAATCATGCAAATCATATCAAATATTGGCCTCCTGGCCTTTTATATGTTTCCCTCATGTGTCAAGGCCTGGTTGTTGCTAGCTCCAAAACAGCCGTGGATCCGTTAGCCATAACAAACGGTCAAAACATTTCTTAGAATGGTCAGAGCGACCACAAACTCAACTTTCCCCCACTTATGCTCCTTTTGGTGCTGAATAGGAACAAAAGAAAAGAGCAGACCTTTAAAAGCTTTTTGACAGATTTTCTTTTAGGATTTCAACAGACACAAAATGTGGTATGAAAGTCAGAAATTCCACAACAGCAGGGGTCAGCAACCTTTTAGAAAGCAAGAGCTACTTCTTAGGTACTGATTCATGCAAAGGGCTACCAGTTTGATACACACTTCAATAAATGGCCAGAAATAGCCAATTTGCTTAATTTACCTTTAATAAATAAATCAATATACATAAAAAATAGGTATTTCTGTCCGTCATTCTGTCGTACTTTTTTTTAACTTTTACAGAATTTTTTTTGTAGAGAATAAATGATTAAAAAAACACTTAATTGAACAGTTTAAAAGAAAAGAAAACAAGAAAAAAATGAAAACAAGCAGCATTGGTCGGGTCCGCCTTTGGCTGCTGACCCCGCGACCCAAAGTCGGATAAGCGTTAGAAGATGGATGGATAGTAGCTATTATTATTATTGGAAGGTATTGTGTGTAGAATTTTGAGGATAAAAAAGAATGAATTCCATTTCACATTGTCTACTGTTAGTCAAAAGTGTCCCAATACTTTTGCCTAGTGTAAGTTGTACATGTCCCAATACTTTTGCCCAGTGATAGTCATAAGTGTCCCAATACTTATTAAATTTTGAAACATAGTTTATCTTCAATTTCGACTTTAAAATTCAACTGAAAAAAAATTAATAGGAAAAACTGGCTATTTCGAATCTTTTTGAAAAAATGTATGCAACATCATCAGTCATTTTTCCTGATTAATATTAATTTTAGAATTTTGATGACATGTTTCAACTAGGTTTCAAATTCTATTTGAGTTTTGTCTCTCTTAGAATTAAAAATGTCAAGCAAAGCGAGACCAGCTTGCTAGTAAATAAATACAATTTAAAAAATAGAGGCAGCTCACTGGTAAGTGCTGCTATTTGAGCTATTTTTAGAACAGGCCAGCTGGCGACTCATCTGGTCCTTACGGGCACCTCGTTGGTGACCCCTGCGTTATACTGTTTTATTTATTCTATTTATTAGCATTTAATAAGAAAATATATCAATTTTAAAACAATGACATTAGCTTGTAGCAGTTAGCATTTTGCTAAATCTCGCGAGCTAGCATTAGCAGCTAACTGTTCTCATTGCTGACATTCGGCATGTTTTGGCCAGATAATATCCATGATTACAAATACTACTTTTTGTGAAACATTTAAGAGTTAGTGGCACAGTTTGGACAGAAACTACAAGTTAGCTGAAGCTAGCAGTTTGAGCTAGCTTCAACTGTTAGCATTCAGGTGTAAACATGCTTAAATCATGAATAAAATAACAACAAACAATACCAGCCCGCTAAGTTCCTCTTTTAAATGACTATTGTTGTAATCAAAGGCTAAAAACAATCCAGTAAGTCCATAAGTTATAGCAGGTTGTGTTCAAAAGCTTTTCCACTGAAAAACTGAAGAATCAAAGCAAGCGGCGAACATTTTTGATATTTTTTATTTTCAAAAACAATATATATATATATATATATATATATATATAAATAAAAGTGTTTTTATTTGATGCCTTTTCGTCATGTTTTTTTTTTTATGACAAACACACAATATGCAAAGTTTGCTTTTCTATTCCACTTTTTTAAGGTTTTTTTTATAAATTTTTTTGTATTTTTGGAATGTGTAGCGGCCTACTTTTTGGACAACTGTGTTGAACTAAATTAGCAGAGGTGACAGGTGTGTTGGACAATTTGTGTCAATTTGTATGTGAAAATCAATAAACAAATGTAAAAATAAATAAATAAATAAAATTTAAAAAAATGTCAATTTTAATAATAATAATTATCTATATGTATATATATATATTTATATATATATAAAATAAAACAAAATTAAATAAAAAAATAAAGTATATATGTATATACGTATGTATGTATGTATATATATATATATATATATATACCCCCCCAAAAATATACATACATATATGTATAATAAAATAAAATGAAAATTACAAAAATATATACATATACATATATATCATTAAATTAAATGAAAAAAAAAAATAAATAAAAAAAAATATATATATATATATAAAATAAAATAAAATATAATAAAAAAAAAAATACAAAAATATATATATATAAAAAAATAAAATAAAATAAAATAAAAGAATTACATATATATATGTATATATATATATATATATATATATATATATATATATATATATATATATATATATATCCATCCATCCATTTCTACTGCTTATTCCCTTTGGTGTCGCTACATTCGGGCGGAAGGTGGGGTACAACCTAGACAAGTCGCCACCTCGTCGCAGATATATATATATATATATATATATATATATATATATATATATATATATATATATATATCCATCCATCCATTTTCTACCGCTTATTCCCTTTCGGGGTCGCGGGGGGCGCTGGCGCCTATCTCAGCTACAATCGGGCGGAAGGCGGGGTACACCCTGGACAAGTCGCCACCTCATCGCAGGGCCAACACAGATAGACAGACAACATTCACACACTAGGGACCATTTAGTGTTGCCAATCAACCTATCCCCAGGTGCATGTCTTTGGAGGTGGGAGGAAGCCGGAGTACCCGGAGGGAACCCACGCATTCACGGGGAGAACATGCAAACTCCACACAGAAAGATCCCGAGCCTGGATTTGAACCCAGGACTGCAGGACCTTCGTATTGTGAGGCAGACGCACTAACCCCTCTGCCACCGTGAAGCCCATATATATATATATATATATATATAATATAACATAATATAATATAATACAGCATAATAAAATAAAATAACAATCCAAAATGACTACCTTGCCGCATGAGAGCACCCACACCAAACCAGAAGCTGTTGAGCAGAGTGAAGTTGTTCTGGATCAACGTGGAGGACGGGTTGCATGGGTGAGGGTTGTACCACTCGTATGGTGTGAACCTGCGGGGACAACAGCCTCAGACCCCAGTGTCCACCCCACAGCGTGGTGTGTCCACACACCCCCCCCACAGCGTGGTGTGTCCACCCCCCACAGCGTGGTGTGTCCACCCCCACACAGTGTGGTGTGTCCACCCCCCCCAGCGTGGTGTGTCCACCCCCCCCACAGCGTGGTGTGTCCACCCCCCACAGCGTGGTGTGTCCACCCCCACACAGTGTGGTGTGTCCACCCCCCCCAGCGTGGTGTGTCCACCCCCCACACAGAGTGGTGTGTCCACCCCCCCACAGCGTGGTGTGTCCACCCCCCCAGTGTGACGTGTGGCTACCTGGCGATGACAAAGAGCACGCAGCTGACCCCGGTGCAGGCCAGCAGGACATACATCCAGATGTCGGGGGACAGCGGGTTGAGGAAGGAGAAGACGCCCGGGTTGGTGCCGTTGGGTTTGCGGTAGAGAATGCTGATGCCCAGCGTCATGAAGGGCTTGGAGAAGTCGATGACCTTCTCGCGCACGTAGGTGATGGTCAGCGGCGCCACCGCCAGGTCGGCCACCTGCAAGGGGAGGGGGGGCAGGTCAGCGCCGGCGGGGACCGAGACCGAGGTGGAAGACTCACGTGGTCGATGAGCTCGCGGACCATGCCGTTCCAGACCCCCTTGTCGTTCTGGGCGCCGTACTTGCCGTCGGCCACCAGGCGGACTTCGTAGGTGAAGCCCAGGATGTTGGAGAGTTCCTTCAGGAGGTCCAGGCAGTAGCCTTCGAAGCGCTCGTTGCCCAAAAGATCCTTGTCCGACTTCTTCTGCATCACGTACGGGTTCTCCTGCACGCTCGGGGAGCAGCGTGCTAACTTTAGCATGAGAACTTTCTGACACAATTTTGTAGCTGTACAACTCCGCTGACACATGCTACATTAGCATGCTAACTTTTTTTCGGGCCAATTTTGTAGCTGTACAAAATTTTTCTGAGTCATATTAACGTTTTGGACTTGACACATGCTAACTGTTTGCATTCCAAAATTAGCGTGCTAACATTTTTCCACTAATTTTGCAGACACACCCTTCAGAGTCATTTCACCTGGTAATCGACATGTTAACTATTAGCATGCTAACATTAGTGTGCTAACTTTTTCCACAAATTTTGCAGCCATAGCATGTGTCAAGTACCAAGGGTAACTGTTAGCATTCTAACCTTAGAATGCTAACTTTTTTTTTGCCAATTTTGTAGCCGTAAAACTTGGTCGCTGACACAAGCTTACGTTAGCATGCTAATATTTTTCTGAGTCATTTTAACTGTTGGACTTAACACATGCTAACTGTGTAATTAATTTTGCAGCCGCACCCTTCGGAGTCATTTCACTCAGTATTTGACATGTTAACTGTTAGCATGGTAAAATTAGCATGCGCACTATTTTTACGCAAATTTTGCAGCTCTACCCTAGGTACTTGACACTTTTAGCATGCTAACTTTTTTTTGGCCAATTTTGTAGCGGTACAACATTTTTCTGAGTCATATTAACTTTTTGGACTGGACACATGCTAACTGTTAGCATTCTAACATTAGTGTGCTAACTTGTTTCCACTAATTTTGCAGACGCACCCTTCAGAGTCATTTCACTTGGTAATCGACATGTTAACTGTTAGCATGCTAAAATTAGTGTGCTAACTTGTTTCCACTAATTTTGCAGACGCACCCTTCAGAGTCATTACACTTGGTAATTGACATGTTAAATGTTAGCATGCTAACATTAGCGTGCTAACTTTTTTAGACAATTTTGCAACTGTACACCTTGGTTATATAACTCCGTCGCTGACACTTGCTACATTAGCATGCTAACTTTTTTTGGGGGCCAATTTTGGAGCCGTACAACATTTTTCTGAGTCGTATTAACTTTTTGGACTTGACACATGCTAACTGTTAGCATTCTAAAATTAGCGTGCTAACTTTTTTTCACAAATTTTGCAGCCACACCCTTCAGAGTCATTTCACTTGGTAATTGACATGTTAAATGTTAGCATGCTAACATTAGCGTGCTAACTTTTTTAGACAATTTTGCAACTGTACACCTTGGTTATATAACTCCGTCGCTGACACTTGCTACATTAGCATGCTAACTTTTTTTTGGGGCCAATTTTGTAGCCGTACAACATTTTTCTGAGCCGTATTAACTTTTTGGACAGGACACATGGTAACTGTTAGCATTCTAAAATTAGCGTGCTAACTTTTTTCCACTAATCTTGCAGACACACCCTTCAGAGTCATTTCACTTGGTCATTGACATGTTAACTGTTAGCATGCTAACATTAGTGTGCTAACTTTTTCCACAAATTTTGCAGCCGCACCCTGTACACCTAAGAGACTTTTAACTTGGTACATGACCCATGCTAACTTTAGCATGCTAACTTTTTTTTTTGTACTAGTAATTTTGTGAATGTACACCTAAGAGACTTTTAACTTGGTATATGACCCATGCTAACTTTAGCATGCTAACTTTTTTCTTTTTTTTTACTAGTAATTTTGCGACTGTACACCTAAGAGACTTTTAACTTGGTACATGACCGATGCTAACTTTTTTTTTTTTACTAGTAATTTTGCGACTGTACACCTAAGAGACTTTTAACTTGGTACATGACCCATGCTAATTTTAGCATGCTAACTTTTTTTTTTTTATTAGTAATTTTGCGACTGTACACCTAAGAGACTTTTAACTTGGTACATGACCCATGCTAACTTTAGCATGCTAACTTTTTTTTTTTTACTAGTAATTTTGCGACTGTACACCTAAGAGACTTTTAACTTGGTACATGACCCATGCTAACTTTAGCATGCTAACTTTTTTTTTTTTTTACTAGTAATTTTGTGACTGTACACCTAAGAGACGTTTAACTTGGTACATGACCCATGCTAACTTTAGCATGCTAACATTTTTTTTTTTTTACTAGTAATTTTGCGACTGTACACCTAAGAGACTTTTAACTTGGTATATGACCCATGCTAACTTTAGCGTGCTAACTTTTTTTTTTTTTACTAGTAATTTTGCGACCGTACACCTGAGAGACTTTTAACTTGGTACATGACCCATGCTAACTTTAGCATGCTAATTTATTTATTTTTTTTACTAGTAATTTTTCGACTGTCATTTGAATCGGTACCGGACCCACGCTAATTGTTAGCATGCAGATCCTTGAGCATGAAGACGACTTAAATCCCCCGCCGCGGTGGTCCTCACCAGGATGGTGGTGACGATGAGTGTTCTGTTGGCGAGGGAGTCGGTCACGTTGGCGTTCTTCTCCCGCGCGGGTTTATCCACCAGGTTCATGCCCTTGTACGAGTTCCACGCCGCGATCTGAAAAAGGCACAAAAGCGGCTTTAAACGTGGCGGGGGGCGGAAGAGGGCGTCGGGGGGAAGTCAAGGGGTCTGGGGGGGGCGGAGTCACGTGAAGTCATTGGCACACTCGCCATCACGCCGGATCAGACGTGTGACAGCTGCTGGAGCCGCAAATCCCCTCGCCGCTAAAGAGCAACCATCAAGTTAAGCACAGCAAACTCCATTCAAACACATGCAGTCCATTTATAGTCTCTTTTGGTAGCATGAAGCTTCTTCATACTCAACTACTTCCTCTCCAGGAACTCTTATTTCCTGGAGGATGATATGTGAGGTCCGATACGGAAAGTCCCCGTTTTGTGAAGTGGCGAAAATAGCGAAAATTTGGTCCCGAAAATGAAAATTCAAAACGAAACATTATCACCAGACCTATGTAAGCGTCAATATATACAGTAGAGGTGCGCGGATAGGGAATAATGTCATCCACAACCGCATCACCAAAGTCGTCATCCACCCGCCGTCCACCCGAACCGACATTTTATCAGAACCGCATCCGCCCGCTGAAATCCATCAGAGGTCGGCCACCTTTAGCACTTACAGAGTAATGAAGACAATTTCAGCCGCTAAACGTTCTCGCGAATATCCAATTGCAGTTCATCTTGATGACAAGAATGTGGGCGTGCTGTGAAGCCATTGCCTTCAACAACATATCCATCCATCCATCTTCTACCGCTTATTCCCTTTCGGGGTCGCGGTGCCTATCTCAGCTACAATCGGGCGGAAGGCGGGGTACACCCTGGACAAGTCGCCACCTCATCACAGGGCCAACACAGATAGACAAACAACATTCACACTCACATTCGCACACTAGGGCCAATTTAGTGTTGCCAATCAACCTATCCCCAGGTGCATGTTTTTGGACAACATGTACACACCCATTGTTAGTCCGGCAAGATGTCGTGTGCAGCTTCCGCAGTCACACCTGCAAGATTGAAAGGCATTCTGGGTGATACAGAGTACACTGATGGTTGTGATATCAACAACTTTAACACTTACTAATATGCGCCACGCTGTGAAGCCACACCAAACAAGATTGACAAACCCATTTCGGGAGAACATCCTCCCAGTAACAACATAAACGCAACACAACAAATACCCAGAATCCTTTGTATCAGTGACACTTCCTGAATGTATTTCACACCCCTGTGCCCCCAACCCCGCCCACCTTACCGATACCCCAAACCCCGCCCATCCTTAGCTTGCATGCCAGTATAAAATTATAACATGCTAACATTAACATGCTAACAGGGGCACATTTTGGTGTTGAACGTAAAAAAACAAAAATCCCTTTATGACATATACCACCTAAGAGACTTTTAACTTGGTACATGACCCATGCTAACTCTAGCATGCTAACTTTTTTTTTTTTTTTTTTACTAGTAATTTTGCGACTGTACACCTAAGAGACTTTTAACTTGGTACATGACCCATGCTAACTTTAGCATGCTAACTTTTTTTTTTTTTACAAGTAATTTTGCGACTGTACACCTAAGAGACTTTTAACTTGGTACATGACCCATGCTAACTTTAGTATGCTAACTTTTTTTTTTTTTACTAGTAATTTTGCGACTGTACACCTAAGAGACTTTTAACTTGGTACATGACCCATGCTAACTTTAGCATGCTAACTTTTTTTTTTTTTTTTACTAGTAATTTTGCGACTGTACACCTAAGAGACTTTTAACTTAGTACATGACCCATCCTAACTTTAGCATGCTAACTTTTTTTTTTATTAGTAATTTTGCCACTGTACACCTAAGAGACTTTTAACTTGGTACATGACCCATGCTAACTTTAGCATGCTAACTTTTTTTTTTTTTTTTACTAGTAATTTTGCGACTGTACACCTAAGAGACTTTTAACTTGGTACATGACCCATCCTAACTTTAGCATGCTAACTTTTTTTTTTATTAATAATTTTGCCACTGTACACCTAAGAGACTTTTAACTTGGTACATGACCCATGCTAACTTTAGCATGCTAACTTTTTTTTTTATTAATAATTTTGCCACTGTACACCTAAGAGACTTTTAACTTGGTACATGACCCATGCTAACTTAGTATGTTGTTGTTTTTTTTAAACTGCCATTGCTCACAAAATAATAATGAATCAAAATCAATGTTATGAATTATTGACATATTCACAGAGTCACATTTAATATTCCACTTTGAGATTTCTGGGGTGAAAAAAGTTTTATATTTTGTGTTTTTTCATTAAAACAGCAGAATTTGTTATTCTTTTTTTTTTTTTACAAAAGGAGCATAACACGTGATTTATTTTTTTTAACTTTATATCAAGAGAAAATTGTCTAGGGATTTAAGCTTTTAAAAGTAAAAAAAAAACAACAACACCAGTGAAGTTGTCACGTTATATAAAAACGAACACATCCATCCATCCATCCATCTTCTTCCGCCTATCTCAGGTCGGGTCGCGGGGGCAGCAGCCTAAGCACAATGACTTGCAAATCCTTTTCAACTTATATTCAATTGAATAGGCCGCCAAGACAAGATATGTAACGTTCAAACTGCAAAACTTTGTTATTTTTTGCAAATATTATCTCATTTGGAATTTGATTCCTGCAACGTGTTTTAAAAAAAGCTGGCACAAGTGGCAAAAAAGACTGAGAAAGTTGAGGAATGCTCATCAAACACTTATTGGGGGACATCTCACATGTGAACGGGCAAATTGGGAACAGTTGGGTGATACCATGATTGGCTATAAAAGCAACTTAGTCGGTCATTCACCAACAAGGACGGGGGCGAGGGTCACCACTTTGTCAACAAATGCCTGAGCAAATTGTTTAAGAACGACATTTCTCAACCAGCTATTGCAAGGAATTTAGGGATTTCACCATCTACGGTACAGAATATCATCCAAATGTTCAGAGAATCTGGAGAAATCACTGCACGTAAGCCACGATATTACGCACCTTGGATCCCTCAGGCTGTACGGCATCAAAAAGCGACATCACTGTGTAAAGGATATCACCACAAGGGCTCAGGAACGCTTCAGAAAACCACTGTCAGTAACTACAGTCGGTCGCTACATCCGTAACTGCAAGTTAAAACTCTACTATGCCAAGCCACAGCTATTTATCAACAACACCCAGAAGCTAAAATGGCGTACCGTGGTCTGATAGAACTGAAGTTGATCAAGAGATTTATAAATAATAAGTAGGACTTATGTTTTGATTTGTTTTCTGACCAAGACCCTGTAACGTGAAGGTGTGCAAGGGAGAGGGAGGAGCAAGGAGGACAAGGGTCAGTTTTAGACCAACGTGGAAACAAACCTTCATCCACCTCTTGGTGAGGCGACTCCCGGCCTCCGTGACGCCCTGAGTGACAGTGACAGTGACTTCCAACCCTCCTGAGTCACGGTGGCATGCAGCAATGCATGCTGGGAAGCGCGCTCACCCTGGAAGTGCCGTCCTCCTTCAGGCTGATGATGTCCAGGTCGAAGTTTCGCCGCAGGCCGTCGGACTTGTTGAGGACGATGTGACCCGTCAGCCCGTCCCACTGGGCCTGGGGGGGGGGGTCACAACATTAGGGAAAATTTTCCTAATTAGCTTGCATGCTAGTATAAAACGTTAGCATGCTAACATTAACATGCTAACAGGGGAACAGCTAGCACACTCCTAAGATGGTTTCAAAAAACAAAAGCCATGAATCTAAAGGTAAAATGTTCATAATTAGCATGCTAATGTAAACATGCTAACAGGGGAAAAGCTAGCCCACTTCTAAAATGGTTTCAAATAAACAAAATCCATGATTTTAAGGGGAAAATGTTCATAATTAGCTTGCATGCTAGTATAAAATTTTAGCATGCTAACATTAACATGCTAACAGGGGAACCAATAGCACATTCCTAAGATGGTTTTAAAAATCAAAAATTAAAATGTTCATAATTAGCTTGCCGGCTAGTACACAACGTTAACATGCTAACATGGGAACAGCTAACCCACTTCTAAGATGGTTTCAAATAAACAAAATCCCTGATTTTAAGGGTAAAATGTTCATAATTAGCTTGCATGCTAGTATACAACGTTAACATGCTAACAGGGGAACATCTAGCGCACTTGTAAGATGGTTTCAAATAACAAAATCCATGTTTTTAAGGGTAAATATCCATAATTAGCTTACAAGATAGTATAAAATGTTAGCATGCTAATATTAACATGCTAACAGGGGCATAGCTAGCACACTTCTAAGATGGTTTCAAATAAACAAAAGCCATGAATCTAAGGGTAAAATGTTCATAATTAGCATGCTAATGTTAACATGCTAACAGGGGAAAAGCTAGCCCACTTCTAAAATGGTTTCAAATAAACAACATCCATTATTTTAAGGGGAAAATGTTCATAATTAGCTTGCATGCTAGAATAAAATTTTAGCATGCTAACATTAACATGCTAACAGGGGAACCAACAACACACTCCTAAGATGGTTTTAAAAATCAAAATCCATGATTTTAAAATTAAAATGTTCATAATTAGCTTGCATGCTAGTATACAACGTTAACATGCTAACAGGGGAACATCTAGCGCACTTGTAAGATGGTTTCAAATAACAAAATCCATGTTTTTAAGGGTAAATATTCATAATTAGCTTACAAGATAGTATAAAATGTTAGCATGCTAATATTAACATGCTAACAGGGGCATAGCTAGCACACTTCTAAGATGGTTTCAAATAAACAAAAGCCATGAATCTAAGGGTAAAATGTTCATAATTAGCATGCTAATGTTAACATGCTAACAGGGGAAAAGCTAGCCCACTTCTAAAATGGTTTCAAATAAACAACATCCATTATTTTAAAGGGAAAATGTTCATAATTAGCTTGCATGCTAGAATAAAATTTTAGCATGCTAACATTAACATGCTAACAGGGGAACCAACAACACACTCCTAAGATGGTTTTAAAAATCAAAATCCATGATTTTAAAATTAAAATGTTCATAATTAGCTTGCAGGCTAGTATACAACGTTAACATGCTAACATGGGAACAGCTAACCCACATCTAAGATGGTTTCAAATAAACAAAATCCCTGATTTTAAGGGTAAAATGTTCATAATTAGCTTGCAGGCTAGTATACAACGTTAACATGCTAACATGGGAACAGCTAACCCACATCTAAGATGGTTTCAAATAAACAAAATCCCTGATTTTAAGGGTAAAATGTTCATAATTAGCTTGCATGCTAGTATAAAATTTTAGCATGCTAACATTAACATGCTAACAGGGGAACCAATAGCACACTCCTAAGATGGTTTTAAAAATCGAAATCCATGATTCTAAAATTAAAATGTTCATAATTAGCTTGCAGGCTAGTATACAACGTTAACATGCTAACATGGGAACAGCTAACCCACTTCTAAGATGGTTTCAAATAAACAAAATCCCTGATTTTAAGGGTAAAATGTTCATAATTAGCTTGCATGCTAGTATACAACGTTAACATGCTAACAGGGGAACATCTAGCGCACTTGTAAGATGGTTTCAAATAACAAAATCCATGTTTTTAAGGGTGAATATTCATAATTAGCTTACAAGATAGTATAAAATGTTAGCAACCTAATATTAACATGCTAACAGGGGCATAGCTAGCACACTTCTAAGATGGTTTCAAATTAAAAAAAAATCGTAATTTTTAGGGGAAAATGTTCATAACTAGCTTGCATGCCAGCATAAAATTATAGCATGCTAACATTAACATGCTAACAGGGGCACAGCTAGTACACTTCTAAGATGGTTGCAAATACCGCAATCCATGATTTTAGGGGTCACATTTTTGGGAATATGCCCACTCATTTGGCTGGCAATGTCCTGGACATTTGGGAATTCTAGAAAATATTGACGAGAACACAATTTTCGAGATGTTGGAATTCTTTGAAACGGTTAAAAAATGCCGACGCAGAAACAGTTTGAATTGAAAATTGGTATTTCGGAATTCCTGGAATTTTGGAGAAACCGGGAATTTTTAGGAAAAAATAAATGAAGTAACTTTTTTGTTGTGAAATGTTTTGATGGTGGAATGGTTGGAATTAGTTGAAAAATGTAGAGTATGAGGATATGATTGGGGCTTTCAAAAACTGGGAATTCTGGAAGTACCTGGACTTTTTTGGAACCTGGAAATTTACCAGGATGAGTTTGAGCATTTTGATGAGTGTTGAAAGCGGAATGGCTTGACTTGGTTGAAAAATGAGCAAATTGTGGAAGTTTAAACAATATTGGCCGATTGGAAAATTTTCCCGGAAAACTGGGAATCCTGGGAATTTGTTGCAGAAGTCCCAAAGATTACTGAAGGGACTGAACAATTTGAAGTTGAAACTGTGTGACTCGGAGCCAAACCGAAAGAAACCAGAAAAAAAGGGTAAAATTAGGGCTTTCAAAACCTGGGAATTCTGGGAGTTCCTGGAATTTTTTGGAACCTGGAAATTTTCTAGTTTCAATTACCAGGATGACCTTTCAGCGTTTTGATGAGTGTATAAAGTGGAATGGCTCGACTTGGTTGAAAAATGGGGAAATTGTAGAAGTTTAAACAATATTGTATGTTCATTTTCAATTGGAAAATTTTCCTGGAAAACTGGGAATCCTGGGAATTTGTTGAAGAAGTCCCAAAGACTTCTGAAGGCACTGAACATTTTGAAGTTGTAACGGTGTGTATCAGAGCCAAACTGAAAGAAGATGGAAAAAAAGGGTAAAAGTAGGGCTTCCAAAAACCGGGAATTCTGGGAGTTCATGGAATTTTTGGGAACCTGGAAATTTGCTAGTTTCAATTACCAGGATGAGTTTTGAGCGTTTTGATGAGTGTTGAAAGTGGAACGGCTTGACTTGGATGAAAAATGGGGAAATTGTAGAAGTTTAAACAATATTGTCCATTCATTTTCAATTGGAAAAAATTCCTGGAAAACTGGAAATCCTGGAAATTTGTTGCAGAAGTCCCAAAAATGTCTGAAGGGGACTGAACAATTTGAAATTAAAACTGTGTGACTCAGAGCCAAACCGAAAGAAACCAGAAAAAAAGGGTAAAATTAGGGCTTTCAAAAAAACAGGTATTCTGGGATTTCCTGGAATTTTTGGGAACCTGGAAATGTACTAGTTTCAATCACCAGGATGAGTTTTGAGCGTTTTGATGAGTGTTGAAAGTGAAACGGCTTGACTTGGTTGAAAAACTGGTAAATTGTAGAAGTTTAATCAATATTGTCCGTTCATTTTCAATTGGAAACATTTCCAGGACAACTGGAAATCCTGGAAATTTGTTGTAGAAGTCCCAAAGTTTCCATTTTATGGAGTAAGTGAAATTTCTTGACAATTTATCAGCCCCATATGTGTAGTACCTGGAATTTCAACCACGACTCATTTGGCCAAAGACCCCAGGGGGAGTTGGTAAAAAAGTACTACCCCTGTTCATCGCCAAAAAATGGAAGACGAAAACCAAGATGGCCGACTTCCTGTTTCGTTTTCAGATACGAGTTCTTCAGAGTTTTATGTGCGTCCCGTCATAATTGAAGACTCCTGCCATTTTCACGTCGACACGTGAAAAGTGGTGCTGAAGAGCCACCTCAGAATCAAATAACTTGGTAACACGCTAACTTTTAGCATGCTAACTTTAGCATGTTTGCATTGCTGAAAAATTTTAGCGACCGGTTAGGGCTTGCACCAGGGCGAGGTCCTGTAAAACGCTGCTGGCGGATTTCATTTATACTGTATTTACAGGTCAAAACTGGTTGCTTATTAGGGTCCTTGGCCCATTGCAAAGGACTCCTGTGGAGTCCTTTGCAATGGGCCAAGGACCCTATTGAAACTGCTGTGTTTTATTATTATTCCGCACCTACGCGCTGTAATTTGACCCCCTTAACATGCTTCAAAACTCACCAAATTTGACACACACGTCGGTATAGCAAACCTTCCCAACATATTAAGCAACCAATCCCCCAAAATGAAAATTGCGCTCTAGCGCCCCCTAGGAAAAAATTACAGACAAAACTGCATGTAACTTCTGTTAGGAATGTCATAGCGACATGAAACAAAAACTCCTATGTAGGTCTGACTTAGACCCAATTTTCATACACTCACTTCTTTCAGCAAAAATCTACAGGAAGTTGGCAAAAAACCCTTCAAAATAAAATGTTCGCCAAAAATGCAATTTTTGCCTCTTTGCTCTGTAATTTGACCCCTTTAAAATGCTTCAAAAGTCACCAAACTTGGCGCACACATCAGGACTGGCGAATATTGCGATCTAATGAAAAAACCAAACCCCAAAACTCAAAATTGCGCTCTAGCGCTATTTTTGAATAAAACACTGAAAAAACTGCTCCTAGGAAGAAAACACAGACAAAACTGCTTGTAACTTCCGGTAGGAATGTCGGAGAGACATGAAACAAAAACCTCTATGTAGGTCTCGCTTAGACCTACATTTCATAGATTGACAACCCCCAACAAAAATCAACAGGAAGTTTGCAATCCCCCCTTCAAAACAAAAGTTTTGTAAAAACCGGTCACCTTTCTTCAAACATTATCTCCTCTGAGTGCGTTTGTTGTTTTGGCTTCAAACTCGCACAGGAGAGGGATTGAACTCTTCTGATTAAAAGTATAGAACAGAGTTTCGATAAGTTCTCAGGTTTTGATTTTACGCGCCTTCAAAGAACCCCTGTGCAAAGTCTCCTAAAAAATGTCATTTTTGCCTCTTTGAGCTGTTATTTGACCCCCTTAAAATGCTTCTAAACTCACCAAACTTGACACACACATCAGGTCTGGCAAAAATTGCGATCTGATGAAAAAAACCTAACCTCAAAGCTCAAAATTGCGCTCTACCGCCCCTCTAGGAATACAACACGGACAAACTGCTCCTAGGAAGAAAACACAGACAAAACTGCTTGTAACTTCCGGTAGGAATGTCAGAGAGACATGAAACAAAAAAAACTCTATGTAGGTCTCACTTAGACCTACATTTTAATAATTAACATACTTTAGCAAAAATCAAAAGGAAGTTTGATATTTTCACTTCAATACAACAACTGCATTACTTTCACAATGCATTGGATTCTCAAAATAGTGGCTCCAAGGCGTCTTCTAACGCTTTTCCGGCCGTGGGTCTCGGGGGCAGCAGCCAAAGGCGGACCCGTGATTGATGCTGTATTACTGCCTTTCCCCCATCGTTTAACCCAAAACCTTCCCGACCTGACAGGCTAAAGAGCTTCACTGACCTCCTTGAAGAGGTTCATGAAGCGCGGGCCAAAGCGCCAGGGTTTATGGCGGTGACACTGCAGGGAGCCCACCGTCATCTGGGTGGCGCGCTGAGACGCCACGGAGACCATGAACACGGCGTCGTACATCAGGGCGGCGTCCGTCTGTGGGAGGGGTTTACAAAGGCCATTTTGCTCCAAAGTCCAGTGAAAAGGTTTCAATAATCAATTCAATTCACCAAAATATAGTTTTTGTTAACATGGAAAAAGACGTTCGGGGAAAATTCAAAGCCTGAAATGATCAAGATAGGTTTAATAAAAAAAAAATTTTTTAAATCCTGACTTATTTAAAAAACTTATACAAGTTTTTGAAACCCCAATCATTTTAGTGGGATTTTTTTTTAAACGGTCATTCCTCCAAAAAATTAAAATGAATCAAAATCAATGTTGTTGTGAATTATTGACATATTCAAGGTTCCAATTACTTCACAACAAATATTACACTTTGAAATATATTTGGGGAAAATATTGCATGTTTTGTGCCTTTGACATTAAAAAACAAAATTTTTTTAAGTTTTGTTTTTTTTTTAATAAAAAAGGCATCAAAAAACGTGACAAATTAATAAAAACGTATAATCTACTAAGAGATCTGAAGTTGATCTACAAGGGTTTAATTTAAAAATATATATATTTATAAAATACTTAAACTTTTACAAGTGCGGCCTTTTTGAATCCCCAATAATTTTTGTGTTTTTTTTTTCAAGCTGTCATTCCTCAAAAAATAATAATGAATCAAAATCAATGTTGTTATGAATTATTGACATATTCAAGGTTCCAATTACTTCACATTAAATATTACACTTTGAAATATATTTAGGGAAAATATAACATATTTTATGTGTTTGACATATTAAAACATTTTTTGTTTTGGTTTTTTACAAAAAGGGCATAAAACATAAATATGAAAAAATTATAAAAACGTATAATCGACAAAGAGAAGTCGATCTAGAAACGTTTATTTTTTAATTTTTTTTAAAAGAATAACAAATGTATGACTTATTTAAAACATTTTTACAAGTGGGGCCCGTTTGGACCGCCCATCATTTTTGTGCGATTTTTTTTTTTAAACTGTCATTCCTCAAAAAGTAATAATGAATCAAAATCAATGTTGTTATGAATAACAGACATATTTAAGGCTTCAATTACTACACATCAAATATTACACTTTGAATCAATATTTGTTGAAAATATTGCATATTTGGTGTGTTTAACAAACATGTGTTTGACATTTTAAAAAAGTTTTTATACAAAAAGTGCATTAAACAAAAATATGAAAAAATTAAAAAAACGTATAATTGACAAAGAGAAGTTGATCTAGCAACGTTTAATTAAAAAAATTTAAAATAACATTTATGACAAATTATATATATATATATATATATATATATATATATATATATATATATATATATATATATATGACTTATTTAAAACACTTTTACAAGTGGCGACTTTTTAAATCCCCAATCATTTAAAAACTGTCAATGCTCAAAAAGTAATAATGTATCAAAATCAATGTTATGAATTATTGACGTATTCAAGTTTCCAATTACTACACATCAAATATTCACTTTGAAATATTACTTGGGGAAACTATTACATATTTTATGTGTTTGACAAATAAAATTTTTTTTTTTTTTTTTTTTTCACAAAAAGGGCAAAAAACTAAAATATGAAACACTAATAAAAACATATAATTGACAAAGAGAAGTTGATGTAGAAATGTTTAATTTAAAAAAAATTTAAACTATGTATGACTTATTTAAAACACTTTTACAAGTGGGGCCTTTTTTAATCCCCAATAATTTTGTTGTTTTTATTTGTTCCAACTGTCATACTCAAAACATAATAATGCATCAAAATCAATATTGTTATGAATTATTGACATATTTAAGTCTCCAATTACTACATTAATTAATATTACATATTTTATGTGTGACATATTAAAAAAACTTATTTTTTTCCAAAAATGGCAATAAATAAAATACAAAAAAATAATAAAAACATATAATTGACAAAGAGAAGTTGATGTAGAAACGTTTAAATAAAAAAAAAAGACTTATTTAAAACACTTTTACAAATGGGGTCCTTTTTTTAAACCCCCAATAATTTTAGTGGTATTTTTTTAAAATGTCATTGCTCAAAAAACATTAATGAATCAAAATCAATGTTGTCATGAATTATTGAACCATTTAATATTCCCTATTTTTATTATTTATCACTTGGAAATTTTGGGGGGGGAAATATTGCATATTTTGTGTTTTTGCCATAAATTGTTTTTTTTCTTTCCAAAAAAGGATGAACATTAAAAAATATATATATATATTCAAAAATGTATTTTATATCAAGAGATTTAAGCGATAATTTGAAATCGCATAAAGGGAAGAAGATTAAGAGCTATTCAGTAGGATTTAAGGTCCAAGCTTACATCACACTCAAATTTTTACTGCGTGCCTTTAGTAAGTGCCGGAGTGAGAAAAGGTTTTAAAATAATTAAATAAATAAATAAATGGGTTGTACTTTATAGCGCTTTTCTACCTTCAAGGTACTCAAAGCGCTTTGACACTACTTCCACATTCACACACACATTCACACACTGATGGAGGGAGCTGCCATGCAAGGCGCCAACCAGCACCCATCAGGAGCAAGGGTGAAGTGTCTTGCTCAGGACACAACGGACATGACGAGGTTGGTACTAGGTGGGGATTGAACCGGGGACGCTCGGGTTGCGCACAGCCACTCTCCCACTGCGCCACGCCGTCCCTAAGCGCATGCTTACTTTTACCGCATGCCTTTGGTAAGCGCAGGAGTGAGAAGAGGTTTTGAATTAATTAGCGCATGCTTACTTTTACCGCATGCCTTTGGTAAGCGCAGGAGTGAGAAGATGTTTTAAATTAATTAGCGCCCCGGCAGCAATTCAAGGAAATACGGTGTATATATTTTTTAAATTAGTATATGACATATTTTCAATATTTTTATCCATATATTGTGTTGGTTTTGACAAAAAAAAAAATGTAAATGGCCGGCGCATGCTTACATGTTTACAGTAATGACAGCATCGCACAAGGCGGCGGCGTTTTACCGTTATCACGCCGTCCATCAGGCCGCTGCCCTGCTTGGGCCCCTGCAGTCTCTCCAGGGCCCACCTGTCCATGGTGGACGACACCCAGGGGTCGTCGATGTTGAGCAGCCGGAAGCCCGTCATGTTGACGCCGCTGTAGCGGTACGGCTCCAAGTCCAGGGCGAACAAATCCTGCCACGCAGCAAATGCAAAAGCATCGCCACATATCATAGCAAGCTGTGCACCACAGTGGGGGACAACTCACCAGCGTGGTGAAGAAAAAGTGGTAGTACTCCGTCATCATTCCCATGGAGGAAAGCTGGACGGCAGAGAATGCGAAAGTTAAAAGGTTTTTATCTTTTCAAGCATAATAAAAATGTCAATACTTCAGTCGTGTTGGCCACTAGATGGCACCAAACCCACCAATCAGGGGCACACTTTTCCATACTTTAAAGACCTACTGAAATGAGATGTTCTTATTTAAACGGGGATAGCAGCTAGATTCTATGTGTCATACTTCATCATTTCGCCATATTTTTGCTGAAAGGATTTAGTAGAGAACATCCACGATAATGTTGGCAACTTTTGGTCGCTAATAAAAAAGCCTTGCCTGTACCGGAAGTAGCAGACGATGTGCGCGTGACGTCACGGGTTGTGGAGCTCCTCACATCTGAACATTGTTTACAATCATGGCCACCAGCAGCTAGAGCGATTCGGACCGAGAAAGCGACAATTTCCCCATTAATTTGAGCGAGGATGAAAGATTCGTGGATGAGGAAGGTTAGAGTGATGTGACTATCTGTCACTTAATTTCTGATAGTTTTTCGTGTTTTTTACTTTATTTCCTGTTCAGTGCTCTTATTTTGTTGTACTTCCTGTATACTCCGCTGAGCACTGTTTTTGTCACACTCGCCGTTGATTGGCAGCGGTCCTCAGCTGCTGTCAATCAACATCGGTCTATTTATGTTTCACTCGAGCACTCCTCACTGCTGGAAGTTAAAACCATGTTGGGAACATTTCCATGCAAGACTGCTTTCTGTTTATATCTTTTACTTTGATGAAATTAAAATCATCTTACCTGCTTTCGGCTCTCCTGGATTCTTGCATACTTGAGGTCACACAACTGCAGCCATGCGAAGTCCTAACAAGTGAGGCACTTAAACATTTTTTTTTTTAAAGCGACGGCTCCAGATGTCATTAGACACATTTACTAGGATCATTCTGGAAAATCCCTTATCTGCTTTTTGTTTTAATAGTGTTTTAGTGAGATTCTAAAGTCATACCTGAAAGTCTGATGGCTGCGGTGAACGCCAGTGTCTCTCAGAGAAGCCAATGGAGAAGCCAAGATCACAGCTGCCTTTTTGACAGCTACAGGAGAAGGTCGCATAATCCACTGAAGTCTCCGGTAAGAGCTGACTTAATATCACAATTTTCCCATCCCAAAACTTGCTGGTTGACGTAGAGAAACATGTTCGCTTGACCGCTTTGTGTTAAAGCTTCACAACAAAGAAACACCGGCTGTGTCTCGGTTGCTAAAGGCAGCTGCAATCCACCGCTTTCCACCAACAGCATTCTTCTTTGACGTCTCCATTATTAATTGAACAAATTGCAAAAGATTCAGCAACACAGATGTCCAAATTACTGTGTAATTATGCGATGAAAAGAGACGACTTTTAGCCGTGTGTGGTGCTGGGCTAATATGTCCGCTACATTACAACCCGAGACGTCACAATCACGCGTCATCATTCCGCGACGTTCTCAACAAGAAACTCCGCGGGAAATTTAAAATTGCAATTTAGTAAACTAAAGCGGGCGTATTGGCATGAAGAAGAAAGAAGAAAGGGTAAAAACAGTGATATTCATAAGCTGGAACTCCTGTGAACCAGGGACATTTTGGAACCAGGAAAAATAGAATCAGAGTGAGCAGCGTGTGTGTGAAAAGGGCAGCGATGTAAAAATAAATGGATTTATTTCGCAATAACCCCTCTTAACAGCACATCATTGTCTGGATGCAACATACAGTATGCTCTCTCCCCCCTCCAAACTGAGCCTACTCCCACCCTCCCACCTTGTGTTAAGTGTACAAAAAAAATAACACATCTCTCCTATTGCGCATTCCTGCATACTTGCTACGAATGTGACCTTTGCGTTTCCAAATGCTCAAGCTTTTCGAATAAATCAAAGAAAGACCGTCTTGTTTGACTACTTGATTGGAAAACTTCCAATAAAGTTCAATTGCGCTGACTCGACAGTGGAAAATGTTTCTTGTGAAGTGTAAAAACATCCTATTTGCGTTGAAAGAATTTGCCGGCACCTGTTTGAGGAGCTCCGAGGCCATGTGGTAGGAGCAGTCGAAGAGGATGAAGAACTCCTTGTCCTTCTTCAGCTCCTTCAGCAGCGGGCGGGCGTCCTGGTTGCCGGGCGTCAGCTGGCGGATTTTGATCTTCAGGTTGAGTTTGGCGGGCGCCTTGATCAACTCCTGCATGCGCATCAGACCTGCGGGGAAATAAAACAGGATTTGTCCAGGGCGAGTGGAGTGTGTGGATGCTGGAACCCTTCGAATCGGGGGAGAAATGTGGGATTTGAAGTCAATTCTATGTTGGCCATTCATTGTCGTTGGGGAGAAAACTACGGGAAATTTCGGGAAAAGGGAAAACATGTTCGGTAGTTTGATTGTACAAGATTCGGATGATAAAGGTGGGATTTTTTTTAAGGTGGAATGGTCAAAAATGGTTGAAAAATGTGGACTGTGAAAACTTTCCAGCAAGAGGTGAAAATAGGGGTGTGGAAAACTGGGAATTCCTGGAATTTTTTGAGCTTGGAAAATGGTGGAGTAATTGACCAAGGTGAGTGGAGTGTGTGGATGGAGGAACAGTTCAAATCTGATAAGAAATGTGGGATGTGGAGTTTATTATATGTTACACATTCAGTGGCAATGGGGAGAAAATTCCGGGAAATTTGGGGAAAACTGGGAATTTTGGAAAAAGGGAAAACATGTTTTGTGTTGGATATATGGGAAGAGTAGTGTGGGTGGATGGTTGAAAGGTCGGAATCGGGTTTATTTTGTGAGAATTTAGGACATTGTAGAACTATGAATACATACATTTATTTGGATGGGAATTTCCTGGAAATTTGGGAATTTCGGAAAAACTGAACATTTTTGAAAATATTGATAGTAGCTGTTGAAAACTGTTGACGTAGTAACAGTTTCAATTGAAAATGGGTATTTTGGAATTCCTGGAATTTCAGGAAAACTGGGAATTTCTATGGAAAAAAATAGGAGCATTGGGAGGAATTTTTTGAAGGGGGAATGATCACAAACGTGGACTGTGAAAACTTTCCAGCAAGAGGTAAAAATAGGGCTGTGAAAAACCGGGGAATTCCTGGAATTGTTTGATCTTGGAAAATGATAGTTTGATTGTCCAAGGTGAGTGGAGTGTGTGGATGGTGGAACCCTTCGATTCCGGTGAGAAATGTGGGATTTGGAGTCAATTCTATGTTGGCCATTCATTGTGGTTGGGGAGAAAATTACGGGAAATTTCGGGAAAAGGGAAAACATGTTCGGTAGTTTGATTGTACAAGATTCGGATGATAAAGGTGGGGTTTTTTTGAAGGTGGAATGGTCAAAAATGGTTGAAAAATGTGGACTGTGAAAACTTTCCAGCAAGAGGTGAAAATAGGGGTGTGGAAAACTGGGAATTCCTGGAATTTTTTGAGCTTGGAAAATGGTGGAGTAATTGACCAAGGTGAGTGGAGTGTGTGGATGGAGGAACGGTTCAAATCTGATAAGAAATGTGGGATGTGGAGTTTATTATATGTTGCACATTCATTGGCAATCGGGAGAAAATCCAGGGAAATTTGGGGAAAACTGGGAATTTTGGGAAAAGGGAAAACATGTTTTGTGTTGGATATATGGGAAGAGTAGTGTGGGTGGATGGTTGAAAGGTCGGAATCGGGTTTATTTTGTGAGAATTTAGGGCATTGTAGAACTATGAATACATACATTCATTTGGATGGGAATTTCCTGGAAATTTTGGAATTTCGGAAAAAGGAGCATTTTTGAAAATATTGATAGTAGCTGTTGAAAACTGTTGATGTAGTAACAGTTTCAACTGAAAATGGGTATTTTGGAATTCCTGGAATTTCAGAAAAACTGGGAATTTCTATGAAAAAAAATTGGAGCATTAAGAGGAATTTTTTGAAGGGGGAATGATCACAAACGTGGACTATGAAAACTTTCCAGCAAGAGGTAAAAATAGGGCTGTGAAAAACCGGGAATTCCTGGAATTTTTTGATCTTGGAAAATGATAGTTTGATTGTCCAAGGTGAGTGGAGTGTGTGGATGGTGGAACGGTTCGAATCGGGTAAGAAATGTGGGATATGGGAGAAAATTCCAGGAAATTTTGGGAAAAGGGAAAACATGTTTTGTGTTGGATATATGGGAAGAGTAGTGTGGGTGGATGGTTAAAAGGTCGGAATCAGGTTTATTTTGTGAGAATTTAGGGCATTGTAGAACTATGAATACATACATTCATTTAGACGGGAATTTCCTGGAAATTTGGGAATTTCGGAAAAACGGAACATTTTTGAAAATATTGATAGTAGCTGTTGAAAACTGTTGACGTAGTAACAGTTTCAATTGAAAATAGGTATTTTGGAATTCCTGGAATTTCAGGTAAACTGGTAAACTTCTAAGAAAATAAATAGGAGCATTAGGAGGAATTTTTTTGAAGGGGGAATTATCACAAACGTGGACTGTGAAAACTTTCCAGCAAGAGGTAAAAATAGGGCTGTGGAAAACCGGAAATTCCTGGAATTGTTTGATCTTGGAAAATGATAGTTTGATTGTCCAAGGTGAGTGGAGTGTGTGGATGGCGGAACGGTGAGTGAGAAATGTGGGATATGGGAGAAAATTCTGGGAAATTTGGGGAAAACCGGGAATTTTGGGAAAAGGGAAAACATGTTTTGTGTTGGATATATGGGAAGAGTAGTGTGGGTGGATGGTTGAAAGGTCGGAATCGGGTTTATTTTGTGAGAATTTAGGACATTGTAGAACTATGAATACATACATTTATTTGGACGGGAGTTTCCTGGAAATTTGGGAATTTCGGAAAAACTGAACATTTTTGAAATTATTGATAGTAGCTGTTGAAAACTGTTGACGTAGTAACAGTTTCAACTGAAAATGGGTACTTTAGAATTCCTGGAGTTTCAGGAAAACTGGGAATTTCTATGGAAAAAAATAGGAGCATTAGGAGGAATTTTTTTGAAGGGGGAATGATCACAAACGTGGACTGTGAAAACTTTCCAGCAAGAGGTAAAAATAGGGCTGTGGAAAACCGGGAATTCCTGGAATTGTTTGATCTTGGAAAATGATAGTTTGATTGTCCAAGGTGAGTGGAGTGTGTGGATGGTGGAACGGTTCGAATCGGGTGAGAAATGTGGGATATGGGAGAAAATTCCGGGAAATTTGGGGAAAAGGGAAAACATGTTTTGTGTTGGATATATGGGAAGAGTAGTGTGGGTGGATGGTTGAAAGGTCGGAATCGGGTTTATTTTGTGAGAATTTAGGGCATTGTAGAACTATGAATACATACATTTATTTGGACGGGAATTTCCTGGAAATTTGGGAATTTCGGAAAAACAGACATTTTTTGAAAATATTGATAGTAGCTGTTAAACTGTTGACGTAGTAACAGTTTTAATTAAAAATGGCTATTTTGGAATTCCTGGAATTTCAGGAAAACTGGGAATTTCTATGGAAAACAATAGGAGCATTGGGAGGAATTTTTTGAAGGGGGAATGATCACAAACGTCGACTATGAAAACTTTCCAGCAAGAGGTAAAAATAGGGCTGTGAAAAACCGGGAATTCCTGGAATTTTTTGAGCTTGGAAAATGATAGTTTGATTGTCCAAGGTGAGTGGAGTGTGTGGATGGTGGAACGGTTCGAATCGGGTGAGAAATGTGGGGTATGGGAGAAAATTCCGGGAAATTTGGGGAAAACCGGGAATTTGGGGAAAAGGGAAAACATGTTTTGTGTTGGATATATGGGAAGAGTAGTGTGAGTGGATGGTTGAAAGGTCGGAATCGGGTTTATTTTGTGAGAATTTAGGGCATTGTAGAACTATGAATACATACATTCATTTGGATGGGAATTTCCTGGAAATTTGGAAATTTCGGAAAAACTGAACATTTTTGAAAATATTGATAGGAGCTGTTGAAAACTGTTGACGTAGTAACAGTTTCAATTGAAAATGGGTATTTTGGAATTCCTGGAATTTCAAGTAAGCTGGTAAATTTCTATGGAAAAAAGCTGGAGCATTAGGAGGAATTTTTTGAAGGGGGAATGATCACAAACGTGGACTGTGAAAACTTTCCAGCAAGAGGTAAAAATAGGGCTGTGAAAAACCGGGAATTCCTGGAATTGTTTGAGCTTGGAAAATGATAGTTTGATTGTCCAAGGTGAGTGGAGTGTGTGGATGGTGGAACGGTTCGAATCGGGTGAGAAATGTGGGATATGGGAGAAAATTCCAGGAAATTTTGGGAAAAGGGAAAACATGTTTTGTGTTGGATATATGGGAAGAGTAGTGTGGGTGGATGGTTGAAAGGTCGGAATCGGGTTTATTTTGTGAGAATTTAGGACATTGTAGAACTATGAATACATACTTTCATTTAGACGGGAATTTCCTGGAAATTTGGGAATTTCGGAAAAACGGAACATTTTTGAAAATATTGATAGTAGCTGTTGAAAACTGTTGACGTAGTAACAGTTTCAACTGAAAATAGGTATTTTGGAAACCCTGGAATTTCAGGAAAACTGGGAATTTCTATGGAAAAAAATAGGAGCATTAGGAGGAATTTTTTGAAGGGGGAATGATCACAAACGTGGACTGTGAAAACTTTCCAGCAAGAGGTAAAAATAGGGCTGTGAAAAACCGGAAATTCCTGGAATTGTTTGAGCTTGGAAAATGATAGTTTGATTGTCCAAGGTGAGTGGAGTGTGTGGATGGTGGAACGGTTCGAATCGGGGGAGAAATGTGGGATATGGGAGAAAATTCCGGGAAATTTGGGGAAAACCGGGAATTTGGGGAAAAGGGAAAACATGTTTTGTGTTGGATATATGGGAAGAGTAGTGTGGGTGGATGGTTGAAAGGTCGGAATCGGGTTTATTTTGTGAGAATTTAGGACATTGTAGAACTATGAATACATACATTCATTTGGATGGGAATTTCCTGGAAATTTGGGAATTTCGGAAAAACTGAACATTTTTGAAATTATTGATAGTAGCTGTTGAAAACTGTTGACGTAGTAACAGTTTCAATTGAAAATGGGTATTTTGGAAACCCTGGAATTTCAGGTAAACTGGTAAACTTCTATGGAAAAAAATAGGAGCATTAGGAGGAATTTTTTGAAGGAGGAATGATCACAAACGTGGACTGTGGAAACTTTCCAGCAAGAGGTAAAAATAGGGCTGTGGAAAACCGGAAATTCCTGGAATTGTTTGATCTTGGAAAATGATAGTTTGATTGTCCAAGGTGAGTGGAGTGTGTGGATGGTGGAACGGTGAGTGAGAAATGTGGGATATGGGAGAAAATTCCGGGAAATTTGGGGATAACTGGGAATTTTGGGAAAAGGGAAAACATGTTTTGTGTTGGATATATGGGAAGAGTAGTGTGGGTGGATGGTTGAAAGGTCGGAATCGGGTTTATTTTGTGAGAATTTAGGGCATTGTAGAACTATGAATACATACATTTGGATGGGAATTTTCTGGAAATTTGGGTATTTCGGAAAAACGGAAAATTTTTGAAAATATTGATAGTAGCTGTTAAACTGTTGACGTAGTAACAGTTTTAATTAAAAATGGGTATTTTGGAATTCCTGGAATTTCAGGTGAACTGATAAACTTCTATGGAAAAAAATAGGAGTATTAGGAGGAATTTTTTGAAGGGGGAATGATCACAAACGTTGACTATGAAAACTTTCCAGCAAGAGGTAAAAATAGGGCTGTGAAAAACCGGGAATTCCTGGAATTTTTTGAGCTTGGAAAATGATAGTTTGATTGTCCAAGGTGAGTGGAGTGTGTGGATGGTGGAACGGTTCGAATCGGGTGAGAAATGTGGGATATGGGAGAAAATTACGGGAAATTTGGGGAAAACTGGGAATTTGGGGAAAAGGGAAAACATGTTTTGTGTTGGATATATGGGAAGAGTAGTGTGGGTGGAATCGGGTTTATTTTTTGAGAATTTAGGGCATTGTAGAACTATGAATACATACATTCATTTGGTTGGGAATTTCCTGGAAATTTGGGAATTTCGTAAAAATGGAACATTTTTGAAAATATTGATAGGAGCTCATGAAAACTGTTGACGTAGTAACAGTTTCAATTGAAAATTGGTATTTTGGAATTCCTGGAATTTCAGGTAAACTTCTATGGAAAAAAATAGGAGCATTAGGAGGAATTTTTTGAAGGGGGAATGATCACAAACGTTGACTGTGAAAACTTTCCAGCAAGAGGTAAAAATAGGGCTGTGGAAAACCGGGGAATTCCTGGAATTGTTTGAGCTTGGAAAATGATAGTTTGATTGTCCAAGGTGAGTGGAGTGTGTGGATGGTGGAACAGTTCGAATCGGGGGAGAAATGTGGGATATGGGAGAAAATTCCGGGAAATTTGGGGAAAACTGGGAATTTTGGGAAAAGGGAAAACATGTTTTGTGTTGGATATATGGGAAGAGTAGTGTGGGTGGATGGTTGAAAGGTCGGAATCGGGGTTATTTTGTGAGAATTTAGGGCATTGTAGAACTATGAATACATACATTTAGACGGGAATTTCCTGGAAATTTGGGAATTTCGGGAAAACGGAACATTTTGGAAAATATTGATAGTAGCTGTTGAAAACTGTTGACGTAGTAACAGTTTCAATTGAAAATGGGTACTTTAGAATTCCTGGAATTTCAGGAAAACTGGGAATTTCTATGGAAAAAAAATTTAGAATTATGTGGATTTTTTTAAGGTGGAATGGTCAAAAATGGTTGAAAAATGTGGACTGTGAAAACTTTCCAGCAAGAGGTAAAAATAGGGCTGTGAAAAACCGGGGAATTCCTGGAATTTTTTGAGCTTGGAAAACTGGGATATGGGAGAAAATTACGGGAAATTTGGGGAAAACCGTGAATTTTGGGAAAAGGGAAAACATGTTTTGTGTTGGATATATGGGAAGAGTAGTGTGGGTGGATGGTTGAAAGGTCGGAATCGGGTTTATTTTGTGAGAATTTAGGACATTGTAGAACTATGAATACATACATTTATTTGGACGGGAGTTTCCTGGAAATTTGGGAATTTCGGAAAAACTGAACATTTTTGAAATTATTGATAGTAGCTGTTGAAAACTGTTGACGTAGTAACAGTTTCAATTGAAAATGGGTACTTTAGAATTTCTGGAGTTTCAGGAAAACTGGGAATTTCTATGGAAAAAAATAGGAGCATTAGGAGGAATTTTTTTGAAGGGGGAATGATCACAAACGTGGACTGTGAAAACTTTCCAGCAAGAGGTAAAAATAGGGCTGTGAAAAACCGGGAATTCCTGGAATTGTTTGATCTTGGAAAATGATAGTTTGATTGTCCAAGGTGAGTGGAGTGTGTGGATGGTGGAACGGTTCGAATCGGGGGAGAAATGTGGGATATGGGAGAAAATTCCGGGAAATTTGGGGAAAACTGGGAATTTTGGGAAAAGGGAAAACATGTTTTGTGTTGGATATATGGGAAGAGTAGTGTGGGTGGATGGTTGAAAGGTCGGAATCGGGTTTATTTTGTGAGAATTTAGGGCATTGTAGAACTATGAATACATACATTTAAATGGACGGGAATTTCCTGGAAATTTCTAAAAAACTGAACATTTTTGAAAATATTGATAATATCTGTTAAAAACTGTTGACATAGTAACAGTTTCAATTGAAAATGGGTATTTTTGGAATTCCTGGAATTTCAGGAAAACTGGGAATTTCTAAGAAAAAAAAATTGGAGAATTATGTGGATTTTTTTAACGTGGAATGGTCAAAAATGGTTGAAAAATGTGGACTGTGAAAACTTTCCAGCAAAAGGTAAAAATAGGGCTGTGGAAAACCGGGGCATTCCGGGAATTTTTTGAGCTTGGAAAATGATAGTTTGATTGTCCAAGGTGAGTGGAGTGTGTGGATGGTGGAACGGTGAGTGAGAAATGTGGGATATGGGAGAAAATTACGGGAAATTTGGGGAAAACCGGGAATTTTGGGAAAAGGGAAAACATGTTTTGTGTTGGATATATGGGAAGAGTAGTGTGGGTGGAATCGGGTTTATTTTGTGAGAATTTAGGGCATTGTAGAACTATGAATACATACATTCATTTGGATGGGAATTTCCTGGAAATTTGGGAATTTCGGAAAAACTGAACATTTTTGAAAATATTGATAGTAGCTGTTGAAAACTGTTGACGTAGTAACAGTTTCAATTGAAAATGGGTACTTTGGAAAAAGTTGTTTGGTTACTCTGTTAGTTACTTTGTTTGTTAGTTACTTCTTTTGTCTGTTCAATCATTTGCTTGTCAGTTAGTTAGTTAGTTAGTTAGTTAGTTAGTTAGTTAGTTAGTTAGTTAGTACGACAAGAATGGTAAGGTCCAGGTCAGAATGAAAGTGGATTGACCGGTGCTGTCCTGGTAGACCAGGGTGAGTTTCCTCCACTTGAAGAAGGTGACCACGTCCAGGATGGCCTTGGCGATGGCGGAGTACTCGGGGTAGAGGTTGATGAAGAAGGTGTCTCTGTTGTCCACAGACGGATGTTTCCAGCGGGTCTGAATGTGCGGCACCTCCAGGGCGTTGCAGATGGACTGCACCGCGCTCACCGACGAGCTGTGCGACGGTCCGAACACGGCCACCACCCCCAGGGCCAGCTGGTCACACACTGTAAACACCAAACACCTCACTTACTTACACACTTACTTACTTACTTTAGCAGTTAGCTACTTTGTTTGTTCCTTACTTACAGTTGTGAGCAAAATGATTCAACCCCCACACAATTTTGGTGTTTTAGCAAGTTGGACATTTATTCCGTATTTTGTTTATAGTCATATCAAATAAAGATGCATTAAATAGACAAATGCAACTTGAATTACAACATTATATTTTGTAACAAACCAAACAGTGTCATTTCTCTTAATATCTCATTGACAAAATGATTCAACCCCTTGAAGATCATAACTCTTAAGAACGGAATTTGAATAAGGTCTTTTCAATCAGGTGTTGAAAACACCTGTAGATGTGATTAGAACCATAATGAGCAACAATTAAACTGATTGAAAAAGACTGTGACGCTCAGCTTCTATTTGCAACACGGTGAAGTCCAGGGAGTGGTCAAAGAAGTCAAGAGAGGAGGTCATTTCTCTTCATAAGAAAGGATATGGATGTAAGAAAATAGCTAAAGATGCCAAAAAGGTTCCCGACCTGTGAACTAGGAGGTTGAATCATTTCGTCAATGAGATATTAAGAAAAATGTCCTTTTTTTGCTATTTTGTCAAATACAGTGTTACAATTGAAGTTGCATTTGTCTATTTGACACATCTTTATTTGATATGACTAGAAACAAAATACGGAATAAATGTCCAACTTGCTAAAACACCAAAAATGTGTGGGGGTTGGATCATTTTGATCACAACTGTATGTAGTTAGTTACTTCATTCGTTAGTTACTTTGTAATTTAGTTACTTCACTGGTTAGTAACTTCATTAGATAGTTACTTTGTCCGTTAGTGACTTTGTTAGTTAGTTTGACAGTTATGTAGTTGGTTAGTTGCATTGTCGTTTAGTGCAGTGTTTTTCAACCACTGTGCCGCGGCACACTAGTGTTACGGGAGATAGTCTGGTGTGCCGTGGGAGATGATGTCATTTCACCTAATTGGGTCACACACCAGTAATTATAATTGGCAATTCATGTGCCGTTGTTGAGTGTCCGTACAGCGCAGGTAGTTAATTACTTTGTAGATGTCGACAACAGGTCGTGTGAAACGACAATGGTTTGTCATGATAAAAACACGCGGACGACAGCGGGAGGCAGTGTGCAGGTAAAAAGGTATCCAATGCTTATTCAAAAATAAACAAAAGGCGAGTGCCTTGACGCTTAGGCCCGGCTATGCAGAACCAAATTAAAACTGAACTGGCGACAAAGTAAACAAAAAAACCAGAATGCTGGACTACAGCAAAGACTTACTGTGTGTGGAGCAGCAGACGGCGTCCACAAAGTACATCCGTACATGACATGACCACCAACAATGTCCCCACAAAGAAGGATGGATAAAGAAGTGTCCGCACAACTTAGATTGTTTAAGTTGCAAAAACAAAGCACTCAAGGAAGACATGAAACTGTTACAGGAAAGTACCAACAAAACAGGAAAAAACACCAAAATAGGAGCGCAAGACAAGGACTAAGACAGCAAAAAAACTCCAAATAAGTCAGGGTGTGATGTGACAGTACACCTACTTTGAGACAAGAGCTAAAGAACAACTTTTTGTTGTCAATATCGGCTGCTGAGTTTTGGTTTTGAATGATTTCTGCTGCTGGTTTGACTTGTGAGCCTTTTCAATGAAAACAAGGAGCAGAGGCTCAAAAAAGGTTGAAAAACACTGGTTGAGTTCATTCATTAGCTAGTCTGTTAAAAATGTATCTGGTTAGTTAGTTGGTTAATTGGTTAGTTACTTAGTTTGTTTGTTACTTTGCCTTTTAATTACTTTGTTCATAGGTTTAGTCACTTTGTTTGTTAGTCATATAGCTATCTACTTTGTAATTTAACTAGTCAATTTGTAATTTAGTTACTTCATTAGTTAGTGACATTGTCCATTTATTACCTTGTTTGCAGGTAGTTACTTTGTTTGTTAGTCAGTTGGTTAGTTAGTGAGTTGTATAGATCAGTGTGGTCCCCAACCTTTTTGTAGCTGCAGACCGGTCAACGCTTCATCATTTGTACTAATTGGAAGTGCAGCTCGTGTTTTTTATGTTGATTTCATTAGAAAGAAAACATAAATAAATACATTTAAAAAATAAATAAATAAAATAAAATTGTAAAAAATTATTCTGCGGCCCGGTACCAATCGAGCCGCGGCCCGGTGGTTGGGGACCACTGGCATAGATAGTTACCTCATTAGTTACTTTGTAATGTAGTTACCTCATTAGCTAGTTACTTTGTTCATTAGTGAGTTACTTAGTTAGTTAGTTAGTTAGTTAGTGTGATAGTTAGTTAGTTAGTTTGATAGTTGGTTAGTTAGTTGGTTAGTTAGTTAGTTGGTTGGTCAGATAGTTAGTTAGTTGGTAAGTAATTTTGTAATTGTGTTACTTCATTTGGGTAGTTAGTAACTTTGTGTGTCGGTTAGTCATTTTGTTAGTTAGCTAGTTGGTTGGTGAGTTAGTTACTTTGCTTGTAGGTTAGTCACTTTGTTAGTTAGCTAGTTGGTTGGTGAGTTAGTTACTTTGTGTGTCCTTTGGTTAGTTAGTTAATAAGTTAGTTTGTTATTTTATGTGTAGGATATTTAGTTAGTTAGTTAGTTAGTTAGTTAGTTAGTTAGTTAGTTAGTTAGTTAGTTAGTTAGTTAGTTAGTTAGTTTCTTTTTTCATTGGTTATTTTTTAGCCAGTAAATCCCTCTTATAATTACTTAATTGGTTAGTTAGGTACTTTGCTCATAGGTCAGTTAGTTAGTTCATGAATTAGATAGCTAGTTTGTTGTTTTTAGAGACTGCATTAGTTGGTTATTTTGTGATTTAGTTGCTTCATCTGTTAGTTAATTAGCTAGTTACTTTTTCATTAGTGAGTTACTTTGGTCGCTCGTTGGTTAGTTAGTTAGTTAGTTAGTTAGTAATTTTGTAATTGGGTTACTTCATTGAGTAGTTAGTTACTTTGTGTGTAGGTTAGCCATTTTGTTAGTTACCTAGTTGGTTGGTGAGATAGTTACTTTACTTGTAAGTTAGTCACTTTGTTAGTTAGGTAGTTGGTTGGTGAGTTAGTTACTTTGTGTGTCCATTGGTTAGTTAGTTAATAGGTTAGTTTGTTATTTTATGTGTAGGATAGTTAGCTAATTGGTTAGTTAGTTAGTTAGTTCGTTCGTTCGTTCGTTCGTTCGTTCGTTAGTTTGTTGCTATTTTCATTGGTTATTTTTTTTGCCAGTAAATCCCTCATGTAATGACTTCATTAGTTAGTTAGGTACTTTTCTCATAGGTCAGTTAGTTAGTTCATTAATTAGTTGGCTAGTTTTTTTTTTAGATATAGCATTAGTGAGTTACTTTGTGATTTAGTTGCTTCATTAGTTAGTTAATTAGCCAGTTAATAGCTAGTTACTTTGTTAATTAGTGAGTTACTTTGTTCGCTTGTTAGTTAGTTAGTTAGTTAGTTAGTTAGTTAGTTAGTTAGTTGGTTAGTTAGTTAGTTAGTTAGTTAGTTGGTTGGCTGGTTAGTTGGCTAGTTGGTTAGTTAGTCCGTTGGTTAGTTGGTTAGTTAGTTAGTTGGTTAGTTAGTTAGTTTGTTAGTTTGTTTGTTAGTTAGTTAGTTAGTTAGTTAGTTAGTTGGTTAGTTAGTTGGTTAGTTAGTTTGCTCACCAGTCAGTCAGTTAGTTAGTTAGTAATTTTGTAATTGAGTTACTTCGTTTGGGTAGTTAGTTACTTAGTGTGTAGGTTAGTCATTTTGTTAGTTAGCTAGTTGGTTGGTGAGTTACTTACTTTGTGTGTCCATTGGTTAGTTAGTTAATAGGTTAGTTTGTTATTTTATGTGTGGGATAGTTAGCTAGGCGGTTAGCTAGTTGGTTAGCCAGTCAGTCAGTCTGTTAGTTCAATCAATCAATCAATCAATGTTTATTTATATAGCCCCAAATCACAAATGTCTCAAAGGACTGCACAAATCATTACGACTACAACATCCTCGGAAGAACCCACAGTTAGTTAGTTAGTTACTTTTTTCATTGGTTATTTTTTAGCCAGTAAATCCCTCATGTAATTACTTCATTGGCTAGCTAGGTACTTTGCTCATAGGTCAGTTAGTTCATAAATTAGTTAGCTAGTTTGTTGTTTTTTTAGATATTGCATTAGTTAGTTACTTTGTGATTTAGTTGCTTCATTGGTTAGTTAATTACTTTGTTTGTTGGTTTGCACGCTTCTTTGCTTATTTGCTCGTTAGTGAGTTAGTTAGGTACTTAGTGAGTTTGCTGGTTAGTTATACCATGAATTGATTAACGTGGACCCCGACTTAAACAAGTTGAAAAACTTATTGGGGTGTTACCATTTAGTGGTCAATTGTACGGATTATGTACTGTACTGTGCAATCTAATAATAAAAGTTTCAATCAATCAATTCACATTGGAAGGTGAAATTGTGTAAAATAATTAGCATGCCAATGTTAGCATGCCAACAATGTCCTTGTACGACTTAGGGGGGATGTTTGGCTGCTAGGATTTTAGACTTTTAGCTTGGAATTAGAATATTGAATGAGCTCCAAATGTGTGCCAACATGGAACAAAATGCGGTGCTACCTCGTCGGGACGCCTCGAAGCCGTCGAACAAGTTGATCCTCTGGATGTCGTAGGTCAGCGTGACGTTGGGCATCAGCGTCTTGTTGCGGTTGATGTTGTTGACGGCAAACTTGAAGGCTAGCTCGTCCATGCTAACCAGCTCCCTCTCGCGGGTCTCAAAGATGCCACCTGGACATGAGGACATGAGGACATGAGGACAGGAAGCAGAAGCCACCAGATGGAGTCAATTTCTCTTCTTTCAAGGCGTCAACACCACATGAAGAAGAACTCAGTCACAAGAGTTAAAAGCTCCGTTATTTTTAACGGGGTTCTTCTTTGTTGGCAACCAGCTTTGTTTTCACGGTCGACAAAACCAACGCTAACATGCTAACACCGTCGTTGTCGACCAATATGAAAATTATTGCCACATAAAACAAATGCCAACATGCCAACATGCTAACACGTTGAGAAAACTGCTAATTGTAAAAAAAAAAAAATTAAAATCTTAAAAGTTAGTAAATAATAAAAACATGTCAATAATCAGCAATAATTACACACACACAAAAAATGGTATCAATGTACTGACACAATAAAGTAAGTAAATAATTATAATAGTAATATATAATTTGATAAAATTATAATGAAATAAAACAATCCGTATGTATATTATATAAATATATATATACAAATAATAATTTTTAGGTTTAGTGCCGAATGTAAGTCATTTTTTTAATCTACTAGTGACACAATTATGCAATAAACCCCATCATAATAGTAATAATAATAATAATACTTTTGTGTAAAAGATACACAAAAGTGCAAAAATTACTTGTTGTAAAAAAGGACAAATTTTAAACAACTATCCAAAAAGTTAACCATAACAAAATAGTAAAAATATATCAATAATTTACACAAGCACACACATAAAAAATATAATAATGTACTGACACAATATAATAAGTAAATCATTAAAATAGTAATATATAATTTGATAAAATTATAATGAAATAAAACAATCAGTATGTATCAATATATAAATATATATATACAAATAAACATTTTTAGGTCCAGTGCGGAATGTAAGTCTTTTTTTAACCTATATGTGATACAAATATTAAATAAACCCCATAATAATAATAATATTAATACTAATACTACTACTAATAATAATTATATTATTATTATTATTATTATTATTAACTGAGGAAAAAGATACACAAAAGTGCAAAAATTACTGATTGTAAAAGAAGAAGTAATTTTAAAAAATAAATCAGAAAAACAATAAAAACATATCAATAATTACACAAGCACACATAAAAATGATAATGTACTGAAACAATAACTTATAATCAGTTGTAAAAACAAAAAATTGGTAAATAATTAAAATAGTCCTATACAATTTGATTAAATTAAATGGAATAATCTGTATGCATCATTCATAAATATTTATACAAATAAAAAAATATGTTTAGGTATAGTGCCAAATGTAAGTCATTTTTTTAAACGAGATGTGATACAATTATTAAATAAATCACACAATAATAATAACCATAATCATAATAATTAACTGAGGTAAAATATACACAAACATGAGAAAATAACTGATTTCTAAAAAAAAGTTATTTTAAAATACAAATCGAAAACGTTAACCATAACAAACTAATAAAAATATATCAATAAATTACACAAGCACACACATAAAAATTATAATAATGTACTGAACCAATAACTTAAAATCAGTTGTAAAAAATACATAAAAAATAAGTAAACAATTTAGATAGTTATATATAATTTGATAAAATGATAATGGAATAATACAAATCAGTATGTGTCAATAACAAATATTTATACAAATAAAAACATATTTTTAGGTTTAATGGCAAATATAAGTATTTTTTAAACGATATGTGATACAATTATTAAATAAATCACAGAATAATAATAATCATAATGAGAACAATTAATTGAGGTAAAATATACACAAAAGTGAGAAAATAACTGATTTTGAAAAAGAAGCAATTTTTTAAAAAATCAAAAAAGTTAACCATAAGAAAAATAATAACAATATATCAATAATTACACAAGCACACCCATACAATTAATAATAATGTACTGAATCGATAACTTATAATCAATTGTAAAAAATAAATAAAAAATAAGTAAACCGTTAAAATAGTCATATATATTTTGATCAAATTATAATGGAATAATAATACAATATATAATAGTTATACAAATAAAAATATATTTTAGGTTTAATTTGATGTGATATGATTATTACATGAATCACACAATATTTTTAATCATAATCATAACAATTACCGGGATAAAATATACACAAAAGTGAGGAAAAATGGCTGATTGAATAAATGGAGAGATTCAAATAAAATGGAAAAAGTTAATCATAACATTCATCCATCCATTTCTACCGCTTGTCTCTCTTTATTGTAACAACAATTTAAAAAAATATCAATAATTACACAAGCAAAAAAAACCTGATACAATTACTTATTATCAATTGTAAAAAAAAATTAAAAAAAAGGTAAATAATTCAAATAGTCATGATAAAACAATAATGAAACAAAAAATATTTTTACTTTTTGTGACGACTGCAAGTATTTTTTTTTTATCCTAGAAGTGGGACAATTATCCATCCATTTCCTACCGCTTGTCCCTCTTAATCATAACAACAATTAAAAAATATGTCAATAATTACACAAGCAAAAAAACTGATCAATTACTTATTATCAATTGTAAAAAAAAGGTAAATAATTAAAATAATCATGATAAAACCATAAAGAAATCATACAAATATATATATATATATACATACATATATATTTACAATTTGTGACGATTGTAAGTAATTTTTTATCCAAGAAGTGAGACAATTATGACATGAATCTCATAATAATAATAATAATAATAATAATAATAATAATAATCTTGTCCCTCTTAATTATAACAACATTTAAAAAATATGTCAATAATTACACAAACAGAAAACTGATCAATTACTTATCAATTGTAAAAAAAAAAAAAGTAAATAACTAAAATAGTCATGAAAAAACTATGATGAAATCCTACAAATCAGTAGTAATATTATATAAAAAAAATGTTTACAATTTGTGAGGACTAAGTATTTTTTATCCTGGAAAGTGAGACAATTATGACATAAATCTCATAATAATAATAATAATGATAATCTTGTCCCTCTTAATTATAACAACATTTAAAAAATATGTCAATAATTACACAAACAAAAAACTGACCAATTACTTATCAATTGTAAAAAAAAAAAAAGTAAATAACTAAAATAGTCATGAAAAAACTATGATGAAATCCTACAAATCAGTAGTAATATTATATAAAGAAAATGTTTACAATTTGTGAGGACTAAGTATTTTTTATCCTGGAAAGTGAGACAATTATGACATAAATCACATCCATCCATCCATTTCCTACTGCTTGTCCCTCTTAATTATAACAACAATTAAAAAAAATGTCAAAAATTACACAAGCAAAAAAACCGAAATACAATTACTTATTACCAATTGTAAAAAAAAGGTAATAATTAAAATAGTCATTATAAACCTATAACGAAATCATACAAATCAGTATTATTTTATATATATATATATATATAGTATAAAAATTATATATATATATATATATATATATAGTATAAAAATTATATATATATATATATATATATGTATATATATATATATATATATATATATATATAATTTTTATTTATTTTTTTACAATTTGTGACGACTGTAAGCACATTTTTTATCCTAGAAGTGAGACAAATATTACATAAATCACATAATAATAACAATAATAATAATAATAAAATAATAATAATCTTAATTATAACAATTAAAAAACATGTCAATAATTACACAAACAAAAAAAATGATCAATTACTTATTATCAATTGTAAAAGAAAGTAAATATATAAATAGTCATGATAAAACTATAATGAAATCATAAAAATCTGTAGTATTATATGAAAAAATATTTTTACAATTTGTGACGACTGTAAGTATTTTTTTTTTTATCCTAGAAGTGGGACAATTATGACATAAATCACATCCATCCATCCATTTCCTACCACTTGTCCCTCTTAAATAAAAAAACAATAAAAAAAAATGTCAATAATTACACAAGCAAACCTGATACAATTACTTATTATAAATGGTAAAAATAAAAACAAGGAAAATAATTAAAATAGTCACAATAAAACTATAATGAAATCATACAAATCAGTATTATATATATATATTTTTTTTTACATTTTTTGACGACTATAAGTCATTTTTTATCCAAGAAGTGAGACAATTATGACATAAATCTCATAATAATAATAATAATAATAATAATAATAATAATCTTGTCCCTCTTAATTATAACAACATTTAAAAAATATGTCAATAATTACACAAACAAAAAACTGATCAATTACTTATCAATTGTAAAAAAAAAAAGTAAATAACTAAAATAGTCATGAAAAAACTATGATGAAATCCTACAAATCAGTAGTAATATTATATAAAAAAAATTTTTACAATTTGTGACGACTCAGTATTTTTTATCCTGGAAAGTGAGACAATTATGACATAAATCACATCCATCCATCCATTTCCTACTGCTTGTCCCTCTTAATTATAACAACAATTAAAAAAAATGTCAAAAATTACACAAGCAAAAAAACGAAATACAATTACTTATTAATCAACTTTAAAAAAAGGTAATAATTAAAATAGTCTTGATAAACCTATAACGAAATCATACAAATCAGTATTATATATATATATATATATATATATATATATATATATATATTATATATATATATATATATATACATATTATTTTTATTTATTTTTTTACAATTTGTGACGACTGTAAGCACATTTTTTATCCTAGAAGTGAGACAAATATTACATAAATCACATAATAATAATAATAATTAAAAAAAAATCTTAATACCAACAATTAAAAAACATGTCAATAATTACACAATCAAAAAAAATGATCAATTACTTATTATCAATTGTAAAAGAAAGTAAATATATAAATAGTCATGATAAAACTATAATGAAATCATAAAAATCAGTAGTATTATATGAAAAAATATTTTTACAATTTAGGACGACTGTAAATAAAAAAAATTATCCTAGAAGTGGGACAATTATGACATAAATCACATCCATCCATCCATTTCCTACCACTTGTCCCTCTTAAATAAAATAACAATTAAAAAAATGTCAATAATTACACAAGCAAACCTGATACAATTACTTATTATAAATGGTAAAAATAAAAAAAAGGAAAATAATTAAAGTAGTCACAATAAAACTATAATGAAATCATAAAAATCAGTATTATATATTATATATATTTTTTTTATTTTTATTTTTTTTGGACGACTATAAGTCATTTTTGATCCTAGAAGTGAGACAATTATGATGTAAATAACATAATAATAATAATAATAATCTTGTCCTAAAACTATAATGAAATCATAAAAATCAGTAGTATTATATGAAAAAATATTTTTACAATTTAGGACGACTGTAAATAAAAAAAATTATCCTAGAAGTGGGACAATTATGACATAAATCACATCCATCCATCCATTTCATACCACTTGTCCCTCCTAAATAAAATAACAATTTTAAAAAATGTCAATAATTACACAAGCAAAAGAAACCTGATACAATTACTTATCAATGGTAAAAAAAAAAAGGAAAATAATTAAAATAGTCACGATAAAACTATAATGAAATCATACAAATCAGTATAATATATATATATTTTTTTTTTTTAACATTTTTTGACGACTATAAGTCATTTTTTATATCCTAGAAGTGAGACAATTATGACATAAATCACATAGTAATAATAAAAATAATAATAATTTTATTTTACCGTGATAGAAAATACAAAAAAGTGACAAAATGGCGGATTGTAGAAAAAAAAGAGAGACATTAAACAAATCAGAAAGATAATTTATCAACAATTCCACGAAGTTCCTCTCACCGATCCGAAGAACTTGAGCTGAGCAGATCCACGCGTGGACCAGCAGAACCAGCAGAGAACCAGGAAGGCTCCAGAGTCCATGTCGGTCCACTTTTGGCCAGCATGACAGTCCGCAGGAACCTCCTCGCACCTTCGTCTCCTCCCGCGTCAACTTGACCACACAAATCTCTCGAAAACCTCCGCCAAGGCTTGGAAACGTCGGCGGTCACGTGACCCGGACTCCCGCAGCCCGCGTAATCTTTGGAAAGTCTCTAGAATCTTCCAAGTGGCTCCGAACCAACAGCAATCTTCTTCTCCGCGGGGGGAGTCGCAATCAATGCGGTAGATCTACTTCCGCTGGGCTCCTTCAAAGTAAAAGACACCCCGGAAAAGCCACTCAAACGGACTTTAAAGGCCTACTGAAATGAGATTTTTTTTTATTCAAACGGGGATAGCAGCTCCATTCTATGTGTCATCATTTCGCCATATTTTTGCTGAAAGGATTTAGTAGAGAACATCCACGATGAATTTCACAACTTTTGGTCGATAATAACATCTGAATCGCTCCCACTGCCCTCGTCTTTTAAAAAAATATATATATATTTTCTATTTTTTCTAGTCCTTCACTCTCACTATCCTCATCCACGAATCTTTCATCCACGCTCAAATTAATGGGGAAAATCGTGGCTTTCTTGGTCTGAATCGCTCTAGCTGCTGGTGGCCATGATTTAAAACAATGTGAGGGTGTGAGGAGCTCCACAACCCGTGACGTCACGCGCACATCGTCTGCTACTTCCGGTACAGGCAAGCGAACATGGTTCCCTACCACATGTCAACCGGCAAGTTTCGGTGAGAAAATGGTGGTATTAAGTCGGCTGTTACCGTGGTTATGAGCGGAGAGCTTGCGTCATTCCTCCTGCAGCTGTTAAAGAGGGAGCTGCGACTCTCTTGCCTCCTCTCAGAGGCTGCCCCCGAACGTGGGATGCTTCCACAGTGGGGGGGGGGGGGGGGGAATCTCAGCCCGACCGGCTGCCTTTGCCTCGTCGAGAAACGTAGCTTCCCTTAGAGACACTGAGGGTCACCACACCCCTCCGACTTTCAGGTACGACCATATAATCTCACTAAAACACAAGTAACACAATAAGCAGATAAGGGAATTTCCAGAATTATCCTAGTAAATGTGTCTAATAATATCTGAATCGATCGGCTGTCTAGTTTTTTTTGGGGTTTTTTCTAGTCCTTCACTCTCACTTTCCTCATCCACGAATCTTTCATCCTCGCTCAAATTAATGGGGAAATTGTCGCTTTCTTGACTGAATCGCTTTAGCTGCTGGTGGCCATGATTATAAACAATGTTCAGATGTGAGGAGCTCCACAACCCGTGATGTCACGAGCACATCGTCTGCTACTTCCGGTACAGGCAAGGCTTTTTTATTAGCCACCAAAAGTTGCAAACTTTATCGTGGATGTTCTCTACTAAATCCTTTCAGCAAAAATATGGCAAGAAAATCTCATTTCAGTAGGACTTTAAATTGACCTCATATTGTGGAAGCGAGGCCACAAAAGCGTTTTATTTCTACAAAGAAGTGAAAAGTTAAAAAGTTAAAGTACCAATGATAGTCACACACACACACTAGGTGGTGACATTTTTCCTCTGCATTTGAGCCATCACCCTTGATCATCCCCTGGGAGGTGAGGGGAGCAGTGAGCAGCAGCGATATCCACGCCCGGGAATCATTTATGGTGATTTAACCCCCAATTCCAAGCCTTGATGCTGAGTGCCAAGCAGGGAGGTAATGGCTCCCATTTTTACAGTCTTTGGTATGACTTGGACGGAATTTGAACTCGCAACCTAGGGCGGACACTCTAACCACTAGCAACCATGTAGACCAGGGGTCAGCAACCTTTTAGAAAGCAAGAGCTACTTCTTGGCTACTGATTCATGCCAAGGGCTACCAGTTTGATACACACTTACATCAATTGCCAGAAATAGCCAATTTGCTCAATTTACCTTTAATAAGTAAATCTATATATTAAAAAAAATGGGTATTTCTGTCTGTTATTCCATCATACATTTTTTTTCCCTTTAAGGGAGTTTTTTTGTAGAGAATAAATGATGAAAAAAAACACTTAAACGGTTTAAAAGAGGAGAAAACACACAAAAAATGAAAATTACATTTTGAAACATAGTTTAACTTCAATTTCAACTTTTTAAAATTCCAAATTCAACCGAAAAAAATGAAGAGAAAAACTAGCTGTATTGAATCTTTTGGAAAAAAATTAATAAAAGAATTTATGGGACATCATTAGTCATTTTTCCTGATTAAGATTAATTTTAGAATTGTGATGACATGTTTTAAATAGGTTAAAATCCAATCTGCACTTTGTTAGAATATATAACAAATTGGACCAAGCTATATTTCTAACAAAGACAAATCATTATTTCTTCTAGATTTTCCAGAACAAAAATAATTTCAGAAGACTTTGAAATAAGATTTAAATTTGATTCTACAGATTTTCTAGATTTGCCAGAATACTTTTTTATTTATTTTAATCATAATTAGTTTGAAGAAATATTTCACAAATATTCTTCATCGAAAAAACAGAAGCTAAAATGAAGAATTAAATTAAAATGTATTTATTATTCTTTACAATAAAAAAAAATACTTGAACATTGATTTAAATTGTCGGGAAAGAAGAGGAAGGAATTTAAAAGGTAAAAATGTATATGTGTTTAAAAATCCTAAAATCATTTTTAAGGTTGTATTTTTTCTCTAAAATTGTCTTTCTGGAATTTATAAGAAGCAAAGTAAAAAAATGAATTTATTTAAACAAGTGAAGACCAAGTCTTTCAAATATTTTCTTGGCTTTTCAAATTCTATTTGAGTTTTGTCTCTTTTAGAATTAAAAATGTCCAGCAAAGCGAGACCAGCTTGCTAGTAAATAAATACAATTTAAAAAATAGAGGCAGCTCACTGGTAAGTGCTGCTATTTGAGCTATTTTTAGAACAGGCCAGCGGGCGACTCATCTGGTCCTTACGGGCACCATGTTGGTGACCCCTGCTGTGCAACTTTATACTGAAAGGGTGTCATCCTGTCCTCCTCTTTGGCGGGTGACGAAGGAGCAAGCAGATGGCCTGGCAGGGATGCTCCTGCAGCTGGATGCAGAAGCGGTCCTGATGAGAGCAGAAATAATAATCTTCAGGTTACGGGGCAGATGCCGGTCGAAACACACACACACACACACACACACACACACACACACACACACACACACACACACACACACACACACAACACACACACACACACACACACACACACACACACACACACACACACACAGGACATAAATAACTTCCTTATCTGAGAGAGAAATAATCCTGATTCGGCGCTTTGGGCCCTGAACGCATCACTAATAATGGTATTTTTATTTTATACAAGTCGCACTGTGTTTTATTGGTTTATCCATTCTTTAAATTTTAGTTATCATTTATTTTTCAATTTTCAATTGGACTACAACAGAAACAGACAGGCTTAAATAATACTGTGGTGATTACTGAAAACAGGTGTGAGACATGAGGAGAAGGTGAAAACTAATGAGTTGCCATGGTAATAAGACAAGGAAGTGCAAAAACTAGAAACAATGGAGTCTTAAGCAAAACAGAACATAACTAAACAAAAACATGATCAGACATGACAGTTTTGGACCGTAATAGTGTTTATTACACGTGCTTAGCTGTTGTGTAGTTGCAGACTTTACTAACCTGGTGTGCTAATTGGAGGACCTTTAGTTATCATCATGCAGTAAGTTAAATGATGCGGACACGTTTGTTACTGGACGGAGACTTTGTATACGTCAGTAATATGCAACGATAATTATTGACAAATGTGCTGTTTTAGACCCTAATAAAGTCCTACTGAAAGCCACTACTAGCCACCACGCAGTCTGATAGTTTATATATCAATGATGAAATATTAACATTGCAACACATGCCAATACGGCCGCTTTAGTTTACTAAATTGCAATTTTACATTTCGCGCAGAAGTACCATGCTAAAACGTCGCAGTATGATGATGTCACTCATTGTTGAGGACTTTTTGGTCCAGCACCGTTCACAGCTATAAGTCGTCTGTTTTCATCGCATAATTCCACAGTATTCTGGACATCTGTGTTGCTGAATCTTTTGCAATTTGTTCAATTAATAATGGAGACGTCAAAGAAGAAAGATGTAGGTGGGAAGCGGTGTATTGCGGCCGCCTTTAGCCACACAAACAGCCGGTGTTTCCTTGTTAACATTCCCGAAAGATGACGGTGAAGCTTATATGGAACAGAGCGGTCAAGCGAACATGGTTCTCTACCACATGTCAACTGGCAGGTTTCGGTGAGAAAATGGTGATAAGGCTCTTACCGTAGACATGAGCGGAGAGCTTGCGTCGTTCCTCCTGCAGCAGCGGACTATCTTGCTTCCTCCCACCGTCCGCCCCTGACTGTCGGATGCTTCCACCGTGGGGGGGGGGGGGGGGTGGGGGGGGGGGGGGGGGGGGGGTCTCAGCCTGGTCCCCAAGGGCTGCCTTCGCCTCGTCGATAAACGTGGCTTCCCTCGGAGACACTGGCGGTCACCACACCCCTCCGACTTCCAGGTACTATATAATCTCACGAAAACACTAGTAACACAATAAGCAGATAAGGGATTTTCCAGAATTATCTTAGTAATGTGTCTAATAACATCTAAATCATTCTGCCGTGTAGTTTTTTTTTCTAGTCCTTCACTTTCACTTTCCTCATCCATGAATTTTTCATCCTCGCTCAAATCTCACGAGAACACTAGTAACACAATAAGCAGATAAGGGATTTTCCAGAATTATCTTAGTAAATTTGATAAAATCTAATCATTCTGCCATGTAGTTTTTTTCTAGTCCTTCACTTTCACTTTCCTCATCCATGAATCTTTCATCCTCGCTCAAATTTCACTAAACCACTAGTAACACAATAAGCAGATAAGGGGATTTTCCAGGATTATTTTAGTAAATTTGTCTAATAACATCTAAATCATTCTGCCGTGTAGTTTTTTTTCTAATCCTTCACTTTCACTTTCCTCATCCACGAATCTTTCATCCTCGCTCAAATTTCCCGAGAACACTAATAACCACAATAAGCAGATAAGGGATTTTCCAGAATTATCCTAGTAAATTTGTCTGATAACATCTAAATCAGTCTGCCGTGTAGTTTTTTTTCCTAGTCCTTCACTTTCCTCATCCACAAATCTTTCATCCTCGCTCAAATTAATGGGGAATCGTTGCTTTCTCGGTCCGAATCGCTCTAGCTGCTGGTGGCCATGATTGTAAACAATGTTCAGATGTGAGGAGCTCCACAACCCGTGACATCACGCGCACATCGTCTGCTACTTCCGCTACAGGCAAGGCTTTTTTTTAGCAACCAAAAGTTGCCAACTTTATGGTGGAGGTTCTCTACTAAATCCTTTCAGCAAAAATATGGCGAAATGATGAAGTATGACACATAGAATGGAGCTGCTATCCCCCGTTTAAATAAGAACATCTCATTTCAGTAGGCCTTTAATTATTTCACGTGCTTAGCTGTTGTGTAGCTGCGGACGCAACTGTCGAGTGACGGTCATACGAGTCAATATTTTTAAACCAAATTGCAAACATTTCAGTAACGAGCACTTGAGTCAAATGTAGAAAGTTTTATTATTTGCCATACAAATGATAATCCACGTAGCGGTCGTCAAATAAGTACAAAGAGGGAGGGGCTTGAGGGGGGGGGGGGGGGCAGTGATTGTGCCTCACAGTCTAAAAACTATTTTAAAAAAACACTTTCTTGTCTTCCATAGACAGTCTTTTGTTCGTAAGTGCAGGTTGTGGCAGTGAAACAGCACCCTCTGGTGGAGGAGCGCAGGAACTGCAGTGAAGACGACACGGGAGAGGTGGGTCCTTCGGGGATGACGTCACGAGCAGGAAGTCTTTCAAGTATTTTTTTATTTATTAAAATAATTATAATGAATGATGGAACATTGTTAGGAATGAAAAATGGGTTAAAAGTGGCTTAAACATCAAACAAGGCCGCTTTTAAAAAAGTCGCTTCTTTTAAAAAGGATGGAGAAAAATAAAAGTGTTAGCTCAAGTGAGCCGGAAGTCACAAAAATAGTGACGTTTTGGCGGGAAAATAAATGGACTTCAGGGGCTTTGTGGACATTTCCTGTTTTGCTGGATTCTACACCTTTTTAGTCAGCTAACAGTCGGGTATGACACAAAAAGGCTGTTTAAAATAAGTCATTTAGTCCAAATAGCAGACATTTATGATTCTTTAAAATAACATTTGGTCGGGTATGATTATTCAAAATATTTGGCCGGGTCCGATATATAAAAAACTATTTGTCGAGTGTAATTTTAAAAAAAAAAAGCCTTTTTGTTGAGTATTGAAAATGACATTATTCGAAAAAATGCATTTAGTTGGGTATGATTCTTTGAAATAACATTTAGTCGGGTATGAAGTATAGAAGACATTTTGTTGAGTGTAATTCTTAAAAAAGCCTTTTCGTTGAGTATGATTCTTGAAAATGACATTTGATTTGAGAAAAGACATTTAGTTGGGTATGATTCTTTAAAATATTTGGTCGGGTATGATGATAAAAAACATTTTAAGTGTAAATTTTTTAAAAAGCCTTTTAGTTGAGTATGAGTATTGAAAATAACATGATTTGAAAAAATGCATTTAGTCGCGTATGATTCTTTATAATAACATATGGTCGGGTATGATTATTTAAAATACATAAAAAACGATTTGTCGAGTGTAATTTAAAAAAAAAAAGCCTTTTCGTTGAGGATGAGTATTGAAAATGACATTTGAAAAAATGCATTTAGTCGGGTATGATTCTTGAAAATAACATTTGGTCGGGTATGATGTATAAAAGACATTTTGTTGAGTGTAATTTTAAAAAAGCCTTTTCGTTGAGTATGATTCTTGAAAATGACATTTGATTTGAGAAAAGACATTTAGTCGGGTAGGATTCTTTAAAATATTTGGTCGGGTATGATGATAAAACACATTTTGTTAAGTGTAATTTAAAAAAAAGCCTTTTAGTTGAGTATGAGTATTGAAAATAAAATGATTTGAAAAAATGCATTTAGTTGGGTATGATTCTTTGAAATAACATTTGGTCGGGTATGATGTATAAAAGACATTTTGTTGAGTGTAATTTTTAAAAAAAGCCTTTTTGTTGAGTATGATTCTTGAAAATGACATCATTTGAAAAAATGCATTTAGTCGGGTATGATTCTTTAAATTAACATTTTAATTAACAATTAACATGATATATAAAATATTATTGTTGAGTGTAATTTTTAAAAAAGCCTTTTCGATGAGTATGATTCTTGAAAATGACATCATTTGAAAAATACATTTAGTCGGGTATGATTCTTGAAAAAAACACATTTTGTTGAGTGTAATTTTAAAAAAGCCTTTTCGATGAGTATGATTGTTGAAAAAGAGCGGGTGTTCCTAATAAGTTGGCCATGATGAGACTTCCTTCAACTTCTTTACGGCGCCGACACTCAAGCCAACAAAAAAGCTCGAGCGATCCTTAAAGATGACCTTTTGACCTCCCGCATCGTCCCAAATGAACAGGGCGAACTTGAACGCCTCGTCCCAAATAAATGGGGCGAACTCGAACGCATCGTCCCAAATGAACGGGGCAAACTTGAACGCATCGTGCCAAATGAACGGGGTGAACTTGAACGCATCGTGCCAAATGAATGGGGCCTCCGAACGCGTCGTCCCAAGTGAACGGGGTGAACTTGAACGCATCGTCCCAAGTGAACGGGGCGAACTTGAACGCTTTGTCCCAAATGAACGGGGCGAACTCGAACGCATCGTCCCAAATGAAGGGGGCGAACTTGAACGCCTCATCCCAAATGAATGGGGCCTCCGAACGCATCGTCCCAAGTGAACGGGGCGAACTTGAACGCTTTGTCCCAAATGAATGGGGCGAACTCGAACGCATCGTCCCAAATGAAGGGGGCGAACTCGAACGCATCGTCCCAAATGAAGGGGGCGAACTCAAACGCATCGTCCCAAATGAACGGGGCGAACTTGAACGCATCGTGCCAAATGAAGGGGGCAAACTCAAACGCCTCGTCCCAAATGAACGGGGCGAACTTGAACGCATCGTCCCAAATGAAGGGGGCGAACTCAAACGCCTCGTCCCAAATGAACGGGGCGAACTTGAACGCATCGTGCCAAATGAACGGGGCGAACTTGAACGCATCGTCCCAAATGAACGGGGCGAACTTGAACGCATCGTCCCAAATGAACGGTGCGAACCCGAACGCCTCGTCCCGAATGAACGGTGCGAACCCGAACGCCTCGTCCCGAATGAACGGGGCGAACCCGAACGCCTCGTCCCGAATGAACGGAGCGAACTTGAACGCATCGTCCAGAATGAACGGGGCGAACTTGAACGCATCGTCCGGAATGAACGGGGCGAAATTGAACGCATCGTCCCAAATGAACGGGGCGAACTTGAACGCCTCGTCCACATCGTCCCAAATGAACGGGGCGAACTTTAACGCCTCGTCCACATCGTCCGGAATGAACGGAGCGAACTTGAACGCCTCGTCCGGAATGAACGGGGCGAACTTGAACGCCTTGTCCCGAATGAACGGGGCGAACTTGAACGCATCGTCCCAAATGAATGGGGCGAACTCGAACGCATCGTCCCAAATGAAGGGGGCGAACTTGCATCATCCCGAATGAACGGGGCGAACTTGAACGCATCATCCGGAATGAACGGGGCGAACTTGAACGCATCATCCGGAATGAACGGGGCGAACTTGAACGCATCATCCGGAATGAACGGGGCGAACTTGCATCGTCCCAAATGAACGGGGCGAACTTGAACGCATCGTCTGGAATGAACGGGGCGAACTTGCATCGTCCCAAATGAACAGGGCGAACTTGAACGCATCGTCCGGAATGAACGGGGCGAAGTTGAACGCATCATCCGGAATGAACGGGGCGAACTTGCATCGTCCCAAATGAACGGGGCGAACTTGAACGCATCGTCCCAAATGAACAGGGCGAACTTGAACGCCTCGTCCGCATCGTCCCAAATGAACGATGGGAACTTGGAACGCCTCGTCCCAAATGAACGGGGTGAACTTGAACGCATCGTCCGGAATGAATTGGGCGAACTTGAACGCATCGCCGTGGTCCTCGGGGAGGGACAGAGTGGCGCCTCAGAGGTGTACTTAATCAACTGGCCAGTATGTGCGCTGTACACACACACACACACACACACACACACACACACACGCACACACACACACACACACACACACACACACACACACACACACACAGAGAGAGTCAGAAGATGTCGTCCCTGCGCACCCAGACCACCACGTGCTGGTCCTGGGTGGCGCCCTCGGCCGCACAAGGCTTGAGTGGCGCCACCTTCAGGGTGGGCGTGGCGCAGCGAGTCAGTCGCTCGGAGGCGTCGTCCTGCGGGACCCCGCCTCCCGTCTGCCCTCGTCCGTCGGGGTCCCGGCTCCGCCCCTCCCCGCCGTCTATCTCCTGGGCGTCCAGGTGAAGGTCCTGAGGTCGGAGGGCGGGGTCCCGGCTCCGCCCCTCCCCGCCGTCTATCTCCAGGGCGTCCAGGTGAAGGTCCTGAGGTCGGAGCGCCAGCGCCCGGACGGACTTGCAGTAGTCGTCGTCGTCGCTGAGGATGTCCGTCTCCTTCACCTTGGCGCCGCGCCGGTCGTAGCGAGCCAGGTCCAGCTGCTCCTCCACCCAGCGGTCCGTGTCGCTGGCGTGCTGGGACGTCTGCTGGGCGGAGTCACAGTCGGCGGCGTTGTTGCCTTGGAAGGCCAGGTCCGTGTCGATGGTGAAGCGCTTGCGGACCAACTTCCTGCGGGGCAGCGTGCGCGTGGGAGCGGACGCTGCGGGGAAGCCACACCTGCGTCAAGGGCGAGTTCTGCCAGGCTTCGCCACACGTCTGGAAACTAATACCTCTGCCAAGTGTTCAGCACGTGGGCGATGGAGCTTTGATGCTAAAATGTAATGTTAGCATGGAGATATGCTAATGTTGCTAAATTAGCGTGCTGCTCAAATGTAATGTTTGCTAACCTAGCATGTTAGCATGTAGCTATGCCAATAATGCTAACCCAGCATGCTAAAATGTAATGTTAGCATGTAACTATGCTAATGTTGCTAACCTAGCATGATGCTAAAATGTAATGTTAGCATGTAGCTATGCTAATGTTAACTCAGCATGATGCTAAAATATAATGTCAGCATGTAGCTATGCTAATGCTGCTAACTGAGCATGAGACTTAAATGTAATGTTAGCATGGAGATATGCTAATGTTGCTTACTTAGCATAATGCTAAAATGTAATGGTAGCATGTAGCTATGATTATGTTGCTGACTTAGCATGATGCTAGAATGTAATGTTAGCATGTGGCAATGCTAATGTTGCTGACTTAGCATGATGTTAGAATGTAATGTTAGCATGTGGCAATGCTAATGTTGCTAACTTAGCATGATGCTAAAATGTAATGTTAACATGTAGTTATGCTAATGTTGCTAATTGAGCATGATGCTAAAATGTAATGTTAGCATGTAGCTATGCTAATGTTGCTAAATTAACATGTTGCTCAAATGTAATGTTTGCTAACCTAGCATGTTAGCATGTAGCTATGCCAATAATGCTAACCCAGCATGCTAAAATGTAATGTTAGCATGTAACTATGCTAATGTTGCTAACCTAGCATGATGCTAAAATGTAATGTTAGCATGTAGCTATGCTAATGTTAACTCAGCATGATGCTAAAATATAATGTCAGCATGTAGCTATGCTAATGCTGCTAACTGAGCATGAGACTTAAATATAATGTTAGCATGGAGATATGCTAATGTTGCTTACTTAGCATAATGCTAAAATGTAATGGTAGCATGTAGCTATGATTATGTTGCTGACTTAGCATGATGCTAGAATGTAATGTTAGCATGTGGCAATGCTAATGTTGCTAACTTAGCATGATGCTAAAATGTAATGTTAACATGTAGTTATGCTAATGTTGCTAATTGAGCATGATGCTAAAATGTAATGTTAGCATGTAGCTATGCTAATGTTGCTAAATTAACATGTTGCTCAAATGTAATGTTTGCTAACCTAGCATGTTAGCATGTAGCTATGTTAATATTGCTAACCTAGCATGATACTAACCCAGCGTGATGCTAAAATGTAATGTTAGCATGTAACTATGCTAATGTTGCTAACCTAGCATTATGCTAAAATGTAATATTAGCATGTGGCTATGCTAATGTTAACTTAACATGATGCTAAAATGTAATGTTACCATGTAGCTATGCTAATGCTGCTAACTGAGCATGATGCTTAAATGTAATGTTAGTATGTAGATATGCTAATGTTGCTAACTTAGCATAATGCTAAAATGTAATGTTAGCATGTAGTTATGCGAATGTTGCTAACCTTGCATGTTGCTCAAATGTAATGTTAGCATGTAGCTATGCCAATGTTGCTAACCGAGCATGATGCTAAAATGCGACGTTAGCATGTTGTACTGTTAGCATGTGTGTGGTCACCTGCTCTGTTCATGGCGGGCCGAGCCCCCTTGAGGGCGCAGAGCCTCTTGCCCCCGAAGGGGACGTACTGCTGGCTGGGAGGCAGAGACTGGCTCTTCAGGAGCTGCCGGCGTTGTTTCTCCCTCAGGACGCAGTGCACCGCCTTCAGCAGCTCCTTCTTGCTCTCTGGGGAACTGGCGGGGAAGAGATCAGATGCATTTAAGACCGCTGGGAAATGGGAGACTCAAGGCTGGCAGAAATTTAGAGAAAATTACTCTGTATAGAACTGGCTAAACGCTTCAAGAAGTACACCACTGAGGCTGTGGGGAAGCTGCGCGCATGTTTGGAGACCACAGACCGGGAGGCAATTGGACCGAGGACCGGAGTACTTACGTCGAAGCGAAGTAAGGAACTGGGACCGGAATATCTACAGAGAAGCGAAGTAAGGAGCTGGGACCGGAGTATCTACAGAGAAGCGAAGTAAGGAGCTGGGACCGGAGTATCTACAGAGAAGCGAAGTAAGGAACTGGGACCGGAATATCTACAGAGAAGCGAAGTAAGGAACTGGGACCGGAATATCTACAGAGAAGCGAAGTAAGGAGCTGGGACCGGAGTATCTACAGAGAAGCGAAGTAAGGAACTGGGACCGGAATATCTACAGAGAAGCGAAGTAAGGAGCTGGGAACGGAGTATCTACAGAGAAACCAAGTAAGGAGCGGGGACCGCATTACCTACAGCGAAGTAAGGAGCGGGGACCGGAGTACCTACAGAGAAGCGAAGTAAGGAACTGGGACCGGAGTATCTACAGAGAAGCTGGGACCAGAGTATCTACAGAGAAGCGAAGTAAGGAGCTGGGACGGGAGTATCTACAGAGAAACCAAGTAAGGAGCGGGGACCGTAGTACCTACAGAGAAGAGAAGGAGCGGGGACCGTAGTACCTACAGAGAAGAGAAGGAGCGGGGACCGGAGTACCTACTGAGAAGCGAAGTAAGGAGCTAGGACCAGAGTACCTACAGAGAAGCGAAGTAAGGAGCGGGGACCGGAGTACCTACAGAGAAGCGAAGTAAGGAGCTGGGACCGGAGTACCTACAGAAAAGCGAAGTAAGGAGCTGGGACCGGAAGACCTATGGAGAAGCCAAGTACCACTTCAACAGGGAAGTGGAGAAAGCTAAATCTGTGTACTCTAACCGTCTACAGGAACAGTTCAGCTCCAATGACTGCAGCCGTGTGGAGGCGATTAAGAGCCCTTACGAACTATAAGCCCAAAGCCCCCCAGGGCCTGAATGGCCGGACTCTCGCTCAGGACCTCAACACACATTACTGTCGTCATGAATGGCCTTCAGCTCGTACTTCATTAAAGGACCTAAAGGACTCCAAGAACATCACAGGACTTCATCAAAGGCCCTCTCCATCCGAGAGAAGGATGTACGCCGGCAGTTCTTGAAGCTGAACAAGCGGAAGGCCCCTGGGCCGGATGGTGTCTCCCCCTCCACCTTGAGACACTCTGCGGATCAGCTGGCTCCTGTCTTCACTGACATTTTTAAGACCTCTCTGGAGCTATGCCGAGTGCCATCCAGCTTCAAGACCTCCTCCTTGTCCCCAAGAAAGCACAGATCACAGGACTTAATGACTACAGGCTGACGTCTGTGGTCATGAAGTCCTTTGGGCGCTTGGTCCTGCCCCACCTCAAAGACATCACCGCCCCCCTCCTGGACCCACTGCAGTTCCCCTACAGAGCCAACAGGTCTGTTGATGATGCAGTGAACCTGGCCCTCCACTTCATCCTGGAGCATCTGGACTCCCCAGGAACCTACGCCAGGATCCTATTTGTGGACTTCAGCTCTGCCTTCAACACCAGCCTCCCTGGACTGCTACAAGACAAGCTCTACCAGCTCAGCGTGCCCGACTCCCTCTGCAGTCGGATCAATGACTTCCTGACGGACAGAAGACAGCGCGGCTGGGGTAAGACTGTCTCGGACAGTCGTACCACGAACACTGCCCACTCCTCAGGGTTGTGTACTTTACCCCGAGGCTCTTCTCCCTGTACACAAACTGCTGCACCTCCAGTCACCAGTCGGTAAAACTGCTCAAGTTTGCGGATGACACTACTCTCGGGCTCATCTCGGATGGTGGCAAGTCTGCCTACAGGAGAGAGGTGGACCGGCTGGCGTCCTGGTGCAGCTTCAACAACCTGGAGCTGAACGCCCAGAAAACAGTGGAGATGATCTTGGACTTCAGGAAAGTCAAAGCCCCACCAACCCCCCTCACCCTGATTGACTCTCCCACCCCCGTCTCCATTGTGGACTCCTTCCGTTTCTTGGGAACCACTATCACCCAGGTGGGAGCCGACTTGAGGTCCAGCAGAGAATGTACTTCCTGCGGCAGTTGAAGAAATTGAAGGTGCCGACCGAGATGCTGGTGCAGTTCTACTCAGCAGTCATCGAGTCCATCCTCACCTTCGCCATCACCTTGTGGTTCCCCGGCGCCGCAGTCCGGGACAAGCAGCGCATGGTACTTGCTGCTGAGAAGGTGATTGGCTGCACACTCCCACCCCTCCAGGACCTGGAAACGTGTGGGTTGGACCACAACTGACTCTTCTCACCCTGGTAGCAAACTACTCTCCCCTCCCCCCTTAGGCAGGAGACTACGGTCCATCCAGACCCACACCTTCCCGCCACCTGAACAGTTTTTTCCCCCTCGGCCATCAGACACGTGAACAATACCAAGACCCAGTAGCTTACTTTTATAAAAAAAAACATTCTGCCACCTTACTGCTAAATTAAGATAAGCAAGGCGCTAAATTAAGATAAGCAACCTTAAGCTACATGGTGGTAACATACTTTAAGATGCTAAATTATGTTTAGATGAGCTAGCTACAGTAAGCTACGTTAAAATAAGCTAGCTACACTGAGCTATGTTAAGATAAGCTAGCTGCACCAAGCTACGTTTAGATAAGGTAGCGACACCAAGCTACGTTAAGCTAGGCTAAATTACGCTAAACTGGTCAAATAAGCGCCACTAAGGATGCTATGCTAACACTAACGTAAGATATGCTAGTTTAAGCTAGGCTACATTACGCTAAACTGGTCAAATAAGCGCCACTAAGGATGCTATGCTAACACTAACGTAAGCTATGCTACATTGCGCTAAACTGGTCAAATAAGCGTCACTAAGTAATGCTATGCTAACACTAACATAAGCTATGCTAGTTTAAGCTAGGCAACATTACGCTAAACTGGTCAAATAAGTGTCGGTAAGTATGCTATGCTAACACTAACGTAAGGTATGCTAGTTTAAGCTAGGCTACATTATGCTAAACTGGTCAAATGAGCGCCACTAAGTAATGCTAGGCTAACACTAACATAAGCTATGCTGGTTTAAGCTAGGCTACATTACGCTAAACTGATCAAATAAGTGTCGCTAAGTATGCTACGCTAACAGTAATGTAAAAAGGCAAAATGAAGTTAGCACCTGCAGCACAACTGGAAAACTCGTTCAGGTCTTCCCTCGGACTCGGACCGGGTGTGCAGGATCTCACACACTGACGTGTCTTCCGAGTCTGCAACGTAGCAACAAACAAACGAGAAAAACAAAAAATGGCCGATCATTCCTTGACATATATCAACTGTTAGCATGCTAATATTAGCATGCTAACACTAACATGATAAGTTTTTTGTGCCAATTTTGCCGCCATACATCTCAGTGTTACGTAACTTGGTACGTTACATATGCTAACTGTTAGCATGCTAATGTTAGCATGATAACTTTTTTTTTTTGCCAATTTTGCCACCGTACATTTTAGAGTTACGTATCTTGGTACGTTACATAAGCTAACTGTTTGCATGATAATGTTAGCATGTAAGGCAGTGATGCAGCATACTTGCTAAGGCGCGGACTTGCAGGGAGTCGGTGGCGATCATGTGACGGAAGCGGATGGGGTCCTTGTCGTCGCTCACCGACGCTCGGTGAGACGCCCCCTGGAGGAGAGAGGAGAAGAGTGGTTAGCGACATGCAGTACACGGCACACGCCAGCAGGGGGCAAAACCCGCGCTACTCACTCTCTTCCGGTGCTTGGAGGAGTCTTTGTACACAAACACCAGCGCCGCTTTGAAGACTGCGGGAGAAAATGATACTTGCTCATGACATTCATACGGTACCGATATGATATCAGCAGGAAAAAATTGTGTAAAAAAAAGAGTTAGCATGCTAGAGGTAGCATGATAGCACGCCAACAGTTAGCCTACGTAACGTACCAAGTTAAGACTAAGGTGTACGGCGGTAAAATTGGTTGAAAAAGTTAGCATGCTAAAAGGTAGCATGATAGCATGCCAAGTTAGGACTGATATGTTCCGCGGCAAAATTGGTAAAAAAGTTAGCATGTTACAAGTAGCATGTAGCATGATAGCATGTCAAAAGTTATTATATGTAACGTACCAAGTTAAGACTGAGGTGTACGGCAGTAAAATTGGTTGAAAAAGTTAGCATGCTAAAGGTAGCATGATAGCATGCCAAGTTAGGACTGAGATGTACCGTGGAAAAATTGTTTAAAAAAAGTTTGCATGTTAGAAGTAGCATGATAGCAGGCCAACAGTTAGCATATTTAATATACCAAGTTAAGACTGAGGTGTACGGCGGTAAAATTGGTTGGAAAAGTTAGCATGCTAAAGGTAGCATGATAGCATGCCAAGTTAAGACTGAGGTGCACGGCGGTAAAATTGATTAAAAAAGTTAGCATGCTAGAAGGTAGCATGACAGCATTCCAACAGTTAGCATAGTTTACGTACCAAGTTAAGATTGAGGTGTACGGCGGTAAAATTGGTTGGAAAAGTTAGCATGCTAGAAGGCAGCATGATAGCATGCCAAGTTAAGACTGAGGTGCACGGCGGTAAAATTGATTAAAAAAGTTTGCATGCTAGAAGGTAGCATGATAGCATTCCAACAGTTAGCATATCTAACGTACCAAGTTAAGATTGAGGTGTACGGCAGTAAAATTGGTGGAAAAAGTTAGCATGCTAACTGTAGCATAATAGCATGCCAACTTAGGACTGATATGTTCCATGGCAAAATTGGTTAAAAAAGTTAGCATGCTAGAAGTAGCATGATAGCATCCCAAGTAAGAATGAAGGGTTCCGTGGCAAATTTGGTTTAAAAAGTTAGCATGCTAAAGGTAGCATGATAGCATCCCAAGTTAGTACTGAGGCGTTCCGCAGCAAAATTGGTTTAAAAAGTTAGCATGTTAGAAGTAGCATGATAGCATGCCAACAGTTAGCATAGTTTACGTACCAAGTTAAGATTGAGGTGTACGGCGGTAAAATTGGTGGAAAAAGTTAGCATGCTAAAGGTAGCATGATAGCATGCCAAGCTAGGATTGAGGTGTTCCGCGGCAAAATTGGTTAAAAAATGTAGCATGCCAGAGGTAGCATGATAGCATGTCAATAGTTAACATATGTAACGTACCAAGTTAGCACTGAGGTGTTAGGCGGCAAAAATTTGGTGGAAAAGTTAGCATGCTAGAAGGTACTAGAAGGTGTTTCTACTCACCAAAAGCCGCCAAGTCCGGGTCTTTCTTGCTCTTGGCCAGCGCGGCAGGCGGGTTGAGCCACACCACACTGGAGTGCAGCAGCAGGTCTCCCATGGACAGCTCTGCCACCTGCCGGGAAACAAACCACAACCATGATAGCACAAAGGCCGGGTACTTTTACTGGCACACACCCGATTATGTCGGCACTACCGGGTATTCAAGTCATATAAAATCAAAAACTACAACTAAAACGAATGTTAGGGATCAAACAGCTGCAGTGCAATACTTGCAGTGTACACACTTTGTAGGGCGCGACATGACACATTTATCTTCATGGAAAAAAGCCACTTCCGAGTTAGACAACATTAGCGTATTTGCACGGCGATAAGTTGGTCATGAAAAAAAAACATCACTAAGATGAATGTTACGACCAGACAGCTGGTGTGTGATAAGTATAGTACTTGCGGTACAAACACTTTGTAGGGCGCAACATTGCAAAAAAGGGCTACTTCCTAGTTTGACAACATTAGCGATTTTACATGGCGATAAGTTGGTCATGACAAAATACAACTCAGATGAATGTTACGACCAGACAGCTGGGGTGTGATAAGTATAGTACTTGCAGTACAAACACTTTGTAGGGCGCAACATTGCAAAAAAGGGCTACTTCCTAGTTCGACAACATTAGCGATTTTACATGGCGATAAGTTGGTCATGACAAAATACAACTAAGATGAATGTTACGACCAGACAGCTGGGGTGTGATAAGTATAGTACTTGCAATACAAACACTTTGTAGGGCGCAACATTGCAAAAAAAGCTACTTCCTAGTTAGACATCATACACAAGTAGCGTGTACAGTGCTGCCATCTAATGTCTTGGAAGTGCAACGGCATTGCAAACGACCCTTAGTACTTAATAATAATAAAATAAGATAATCCATACATCCATCTATTTACTACCGCTTGTCCCTTTTGGGGTCGCGGACGGGAGGGGTGTGCTTGAGCCTATAGGCTGCTAGCATTAGCGATAATTTGGTCATGAGAAAATACAACTAAGATGAATGTTACGATCAAACAGTCGGTGCGTACAAAGTATAGTACAGTTTGTCTGTTTTTGTCAAAGTGTTTGCAGTACAAACACTTTGCAGGGCACAACATTAAAAAAAAAAAAAAGCTACTTTTTGCAATTGCAAAATGAGACTTGATAAAATAGGATCAAACGGCTACAGCACAATACTTGCAGTGTAAACATTTTGTAGGGCGCAACATGACACATTTATCTTCGTGGGAAAAAGCTTCTTCCGAGTTAGACAACATTAGCAATTTTACATGGCGACATGTTGGTCATGAAAACAAAATACAACTAAGATGAATGTTACGATCAATCAGCAGGTGTGTGATAAGTGCAAAACATGCAGTACAAACACTTTGTAGGGCACAACATGACAAAAAAAAGCTACTTCCTGGTTAGACAACATACATAAGTGTACAGTGCTGCCATCTAATGTGTTGGAATGGAACTGCATTGCAAATGTGACATGTCATATTAAAAATAGACTTTGGTTATTAACCACACCCAAGTATCAGAATTTGGGTAGTTGGGTTGTGACCGAACACCGCAGTCGTGACCTACCTTTTTGTGCGAGGTCTGCTCGTTGATGAGCTGGTCGAAGACGGCGCCGAACTCCTCGTGAAGTTTCTGCATGTCGTTGATGTGACTGGCCACTTTGTTCATGGCCGTCATGGCCACTGCCAGCACGGAAACAAACACCAGGTTAGCGCTGGTGCTCGTCGGCCATCTTTAATCGGGTGTGGCTCACCGTCCAGGTGGTAGTGCTCGTCGCTGTCCGGGTCCGTGAGCGAGAAGAGCTCCCTGAGCAGGAGCGGGTACTTGAGGACCCGCTGGATGGGTTTGATCAGGTAGGACTCCAGCGTGGACGAGTGCTGGCGCCGCGGGTTCCTCTCCTCCAGGAAGGCCTTGAAGTCCGGGTCGCTTTTGGCTGGAAGAGATCCAGAGAGGAAGAACTTAACGCTGCAGACACCTTTGTTACTTGACACTTTATAGTCCCGGGGTCACATGACACGTGTCACCCCAGTGGGGTGTGACTGCTGCCCACTTCCCATCTACTACCCCCAGTGGGGTGTGACTGCTGCCCACTTCCCATCTACTACCCCCAGTGGGGTGTGACTGCTGCCCACTTCCCATCTACTACCCCCAGTGGGGTGTGACTGCTGCCCACTTCCCATCTACTACCCCCAGTGGGGTGTGACTGCTGCCCACTTCCCATCTACTACCCCCAGTGGGGTGTGACTGCTGCCCACTTCCCATCTACTACCCCCAGTGGGGTGTGACTGCTGCCCACTTCCCATCTACTACCCCCAGTGGGGTGTGACTGCTGCCCACTTCACATCTACTACCCCCAGTGGGGTGTGACTGCTGCCCACTTCCCATCTACTACCCCCAGTGGGGTGTGACTGCTGCCCACTTCCCATCTACTACCCCCAGTGGGGTGTGACTGCTGCCCACTTCCCATCTACTACCCCCAGTGGGGTGTGACTGCTGCCCACTTCCCATCTGCTACCCCCAGTGGGGTGTGACTGCTGCCCACTTGCCATCTGCTACCCCCAGTGGGGTGTGACTGCTGCCCACTTCCCATCTACTACCCCCAGTGGGGTGTGACTGCTGCCCACTTCCCATCTACTACCCCCAGTGGGGTGTGACTGCTGCCCACTTCCCATCTACTACCCCCAGTGGGGTGTGACTGCTGCCCACTTCCCATCTACTACCCCCAGTGGGGTGTGACTGCTGCCCACTTGCCATCTACTACCCCCAGTGGGGTGTGACTGCTGCCCACTTCCCATCTACTACCCCCAGTGGGGTGTGACTGCTGCCCACTTCCCATCTACTACCCCCAGTGGGGTGTGACTGCTGCCCACTTGCCATCTACTACCCCCAGTGGGGTGTGACTGCTGCCCACTTCCCATCTACTACCCCCAGTGGGGTGTGACTGCTGCCCACTTCCCATCTACTACCCCCAGTGGGGTGTGACTGCTGCCCACTTCCCATCTACTACCCCCAGTGGGGTGTGACTGCTGCCCACTTGCCATCTACTACCCCCAGTGGGGTGTGACTGCTGCCCACTTCCCATCTACTACCCCCAGTGGGGTGTGACTGCTGCCCACTTGCCATCTACTACCCCCAGTGGGGTGTGACTGCTGCCCACTTCCCATCTACTACCCCCAGTGGGGTGTGACTGCTGCCCACTTCCCATCTACTACCCCCAGTGGGGTGTGACTGCTGCCCACTTGCCATCTACTACCCCCAGTGGGGTGTGACTGCTGCCCACTTCCCATCTACTACCCCCAGTGGGGTGTGACTGCTGCCCACTTCCCATCTACTACCCCCAGTGGGGTGTGACTGCTGCCCACTTGCCATCTACTACCCCCAGTGGGGTGTGACTGCTGCCCACTTGCCATCTACTACCCCCAGTGGGGTGTGACTGCTGCCCACTTCCCATCTACTACCCCCAGTGGGGTGTGACTGCTGCCCACTTCCCATCTACTACCACCAGTGGGGTGGGACTGCTGCCCACTTGCCATCTACTACCCCCAGTGGGGTGTGACTGCTGCCCACTTCCCATCTACTACCCCCAGTGGGGTGTGACTGCCGCCCACTTCCCATCTACTACCCCCAGTGGGGTGTGACTGCCGCCCACTTCCCATCTACTACCCCCAGTGGGGTGTGACTGCTGCCCACTTCCCGTCTACTACCCCCAGTGGGGTGTGACTGCTGCCCACTTCCCATCTACTACCCCCAGTGGGGTGTGACTGCTGCCCACTTCCCATCTACTACCCCCAGTGGGGTGTGACTGCTGCCCACTTCCCGTCTACTACGCCCAGTGGGGTGTGACTGCTGCCCACTTCCCATCTACTACCCCCAGTGGGGTGTGACTGCTGCCCACTTCCCATCTACTACCCCCAGTGGGGTGGGACTGCTGCCCACTTCCCATCTACTACCCCCAGTGGGGTGTGACTGCTGCCCACTTCCCATCTACTACCCCCAGTGGGGTGTGACTGCTGCCCACTTCCCATCTACTACCCCCAGTGGGGTGTGACTGCTGCCCACTTGCCATCTACTACCCCCAGTGGGGTGTGACTGCTGCCCACTCGCCATCTACTACCCCCAGTGGGGTGTGACTGCTGCCCACTTCCCATCTACTACCCCCAGTGGGGTGTGACTGCTGCCCACTTGCCATCTACTACCCCCAGTGGGGTGTGACTGCTGCCCACTTCCCATCTACTACCCCCAGTGGGGTGTGACTGCTGCCCACTTCCCATCTACTACCCCCAGTGGGGTGTGACTGCTGCCCACTTCCCATCTACTACCCCCAGTGGGGTGTGACTGCTGCCCACTTGCCATCTACTACCCCCAGTGGGGTGTGACTGCTGCCCACTTCCCATCTACTACCCCCAGTGGGGTGTGACTGCTGCCCACTTCCCATCTACTACCCCCAGTGGGGTGTGACTGCTGCCCACTTCCCATCTACTACCCCCAGTGGGGTGTGACTGCTGCCCACTTCCCATCTACTACCCCCAGTGGGGTGTGACTGCTGCCCACTTCCCGTCTACTACGCCCAGTGGGGTGTGACTGCTGCCCACTTCCCATCTACTACCCCCAGTGGGGTGTGACTGCTGCCCACTTCCCATCTACTACCCCCAGTGGGGTGGGACTGCTGCCCACTTCCCATCTACTACCCCCAGTGGGGTGTGACTGCTGCCCACTTCCCATCTACTACCCCCAGTGGGGTGTGACTGCTGCCCACTTCCCGTCTACTACCCCCAGTGGGGTGTGACTGCTGCCCACTTCCCATCTACTACCCCCAGTGGGGTGTGACTGCTGCCCACTTCCCATCTACTACCCCCAGTGGGGTGTGACTGCTGCCCACTTCCCGTCTACTACGCCCAGTGGGGTGTGACTGCTGCCCACTTCCCATCTACTACCCCCAGTGGGGTGTGACTGCTGCCCACTTCCCATCTACTACCCCCAGTGGGGTGGGACTGCTGCCCACTTCCCATCTACTACCCCCAGTGGGGTGTGACTGCTGCCCACTTCCCATCTACTACCCCCAGTGGGGTGTGACTGCTGCCCACTTCCCATCTACTACCCCCAGTGGGGTGTGACTGCTGCCCACTTCCCATCTACTACCCCCAGTGGGGTGTGACTGCTGCCCACTTCCCATCTACTACCCCCAGTGGGGTGTGACTGCTGCCCACTTGCCATCTACTACCCCCAGTGGGGTGTGACTGCTGCCCACTTCCCATCTACTACCCCCAGTGGGGTGTGACTGCTGCCCACTTCCCATCTACCACCCCCAATATAATATAGTAATAGGTCAAGTTGCAATGTTAACACCAGCAAAGTCATTGACTCTCACTACTAGTTGAGTAAATAAACCACTCTGAGTTGGATAATAAACCTTTGCTACTAGTTGGGTAAATTAACCATTACTACTTGTTGGGTAAATAGACCACTATAAGTTGGATAATAAATCATTACTACTAGTTGGGTAAATAAACTATCACTACTTGTTGAGTAAATAGAACACTATAAGTTGCATAATAAACCTTTACTACTAGTAAAATAAACAAACCATCACTACTAGTCAGAAAACCAATCCTTCACTACTAGTTGGGTTAATAAACCATTGCTACTAGGCAGGTAAATAAAAAAAATGCTACAAGTTGGATGAAAAAATCATCACTACTAGTTAAGTAAATAAACCAATACTACTATTTTGGTAAATAAACCATCACTACTTGTTGGATGAATAAACCACCACTATTAGTGAGGTAATATACATCCCTAATTGTTGGATAACTTAACCATCACTACTAGTTGAGTAAACAAACCATCATTACTAGTTAGGTAAACAATCACTGATAGTTTGGTAAATAAACCATCAATTCTAGTTGGGTAATAAACTATCACTACTAATTGGTTTAATAAACCACTATTAGTTGGGTAAATAAACCATCACTACTAGTTGGATGAATAAACCATCAATGCTAGTTGGATGAATAAACCACCACTACTAGTTAGGTAATAACCAAATACATCATTACTAGTTGGATAACTAATCCATCACTACTAGGGACGGCGTGGCGCAGTGGGATAGTGGCCGTGCGCAACCCGAGGGTCACTGGTTCAAATCCCACCTAGAACCAACCTCGTCACGTCCGTTGTGTCCTGAGCAAGACACTTCACCCTTGCTCCTGATGGGTGCTGGTTAGCGCCTTGCATGGCAGCTCCCTCCATCAGTGTGTGAATGTGTGTGTGAATGGGTAAATGTGGAAGTAGTGTCAAAGCGCTTTGAGTACCTTGAAGGTAGAAAAGCGCTATACAAGTACAACCCATTTATTTACTAGTTATGTAAACAAACCATCACTAATAGTTTGGTAAATAAACCATTACTACTAGTTGGGTAATAAACTATCACTACTAGTTGGGTAAATAAACCACTATTAGTTGGATAATAAATCATCACTACTAGTTGGGTAAATAAACCTTTACTACTAGCCAAATAAATAAACCACTACTACTACTCAGATAACTAAATAATCGCTACTAGTTAAGTAAATAAACCATCGCTAGTAGTTGGATGAATAAACTTATCACTATGAGTTGGATAAATAAACAATCACTACTAGTTGGATTATTGAACCTTCACTACTGGTTGGGTAAATAAACCATCAGTACTAGTTTGGTAAATAAACTAGTTGGGTAAATAAACCACTATTAGTTGAAACAAACCTTTACGACTAGTCAAAAAAACATCACTACTAGTCAGATAATTAAACCCTCACTACTAGTTGGATAAATAAACCACCACTACAAGTTGGATAAATAAACCCTCACTACTAGTTGGATAAATTAACCACCACTACAAGTTGGATAAATAAACCCTCACTACTAGTTGGATAAATTAACCACCACTACAAGTTGGATAAATAAACCATCAGTACTAGTTTGGTAAATAAACCATCACTACTAGTTGGGTAAATAAACCACTATTAGTTGGATAATAAATCATCACTACTAGTTGGGTAAATAAACCTTTACTACTAGTAAAATAAACAATCTAGTGCTGATGGTTTGTTTATTTATTTATTTTATTAATAAATCATCACTACTAATTGGGTAAATAACCTTTACTACTAGTAAAATAAACAAACTAGTGCCCATCCATCCATCCATCCATTTTCTACCGCTTATTCCCTTTGGGATCGCTGGTGCCTATCTCAGCTACAATTGGGCAGAAGGCGGCATACACCCTGGACAAGTCGCCAGCTCATCGCAGGTCATTTTTAAATGTTGCAATAAAAAACAATATTAAGACGTACCAAAAAGTGGCATTTATGTCCATAAGTGAGTATTCATGTCCATACGTGAGTATTTATGTCCATAAGTGAGTATTTATGTCCATAAGTGAGTATTTATGTCCATAAGTGAGTATTTATGTCCATAAGTGAGTATTTATGTCCATAAGTGAGTATTTATGTCCATAAGTGAGTATTTATATCCATAAGTGAGTATTTATGTCCATAAGTGAGTATTTATGTCCATAAGTGAGTATTCATGTCCATAAGTGAGTATTTATGTCCATAAGTGAGTATTTATGTCCATAAGTGAGTATTTATGTCCATAAGTGAGTATTTATGTCCATACGTGAGTATTTATGTCCATAAGTGAGTATTCATGTCCATAAGTGAGTATTCATGTCCATACGTGAGTATTCATGTCCATACGTGAGTATTTATGTCCATACGTGAGTATTTATGTCCATAAGTGAGTATTTATGTCCATAAGTGAGTATTTATGTCCATAAGTGAGTATTTATGTCCATAAGTGAGTATTTATGTCCATAAGTGAGTATTTATGTCCATAAGTGAGTATTTATGTCCATAAGTGAGTATTTATGTCCACAAGTGAGTATTTTATGTCCACAAGTGAGTATTTTATGTCCATAAGTGAGTATTTATGTCCACAAGTGAGTATTTATGTCCATAAGTGAGTATTTATGTCCATAAGTGAGTATTTATGTCCATACGTGAGTATTTATGTCCATAAGTGAGTATTTATGTCCATAAGTGAGTATTTATGTCCATAAGTGAGTATTTATGTCCATAAGTGAGTATTTATGTCCATAAGTGAGTATTTATGTCCATACGTGAGTATTTATGTCCATACGTGAGTATTTATGTCCATAAGTGAGTATTTATGTCCATAAGTGAGTATTTATGTCCATAAGTGAGTATTTATGTCCATAAGTGAGTATTTATGTCCATAAGTGAGTATTTATGTCCATAAGTGAGCGGCACGGGTCCCTGGCTGGGCCTTACCAAGGTTTTGGGTGCTCACCTTTGGCCAGGACTTTGGGGACCTTGGTGTGACTGGCACAGAAGTTTTGGGTGCTCACCTTTGGCCAGGACTTTGGGGACCTTGGTGTGACTGGCACAGAAGGCGCTGTAGATCTTGAAGCGGTCGGCGTAGTAAAGGAAAGATCCGCCCAGGGAGAAGAGAACTTTCTGTGGGGCAGAAATGGCAACTTCACCCACTTGCTGTTGTTGCGTAATCACCCAGTGGGTGTGGCAATAATCCCCCAGTGGGTGTGGCAATAATCCCCCAGTGGGTGTGGCAATAATCTCCCAGTGGGTGTGGCAATAATCACCCAGTGGGTGTGGCAATAATCTCCCAGTGGGTGTGGCAATAATCACCCAGTGGGTGTGGCAATAATCACCCAGTGGGTGTGGCAATAATCTCCCAGTGGGTGTGGCAATAATCACCCAGTGGGTGTGGCAATAATCCCCCAGTGGGTGTGGCAATGGGGGAAAAACACCTCACACAACCTTGAAATCTACAAAAATGTATAAACTCTCCATTTCCATGTGTAATAATAACCACTTTAAAAGAGTCTAATTAGTAGTGATGTGGAATTGAGGCCTCAGTGAGCGTGTGGCACACTCACCGCTTGTATTGACAAAGAATGTTGGGATTCTTCCTTTTAACACGGCTCTCTTAATGTATTATTCAGTATGTGGCTTGTATTAAAAGGTTTTAAAACAGGTTAGAAGAGCTCTGGTGCGTTCTCAGTGACTTCATCCTGGAAAATTACTAATTTAGAATTGGAATAAATACAAATCACAATTTATATGTAAAATTATTTTTTCAAGAAAGGTAAAAAAACAACAATGTGAAAAATGCAACGGTAATAATATTAATTGTATCAATAATAATTTCAGATTTTTAATCTATAAAAGAACAAAATAAAACAATATTTTAAATTCTCAAAATCTTAAATTTAGAATCGAAAGTAAGTAAAACAATGAGTAAAACAATAAGTAAAACAAACGCATTTTTCCCCCCTTTTTTTAAATAATAAAAAAAAAGAAAAATTTCCAGGATTACAAATTGTGAAATATTTTTTTCACGAAAAAAAATGCAACGGTAATAATAATAATATCAATTATAATTTCAGTTTTTTAATCCATAAAAGAATAATCAAGAAAGGTAAAAAAAAAAAAAAGATTAATGTGAAAAATCCAACGGTAATTAATAATAATAATAATAATAATAATTTCAGATTTTTAATCCATAAAACAACAAAATAAAACAAAATTTTTTTAAATTCTCAAAATCTTAAATTTAGAATTGAAAGTAAGTAAGTAAAACAAACGCATTTCCCCCCCCCTTTTTTTTTTAATACTAAAAAAAAAGAAAATTTTCGAGGATCTCAAATTGTGAAATATTTTTTTCACGAAAAAAAATGCAACGGTAATAATAATAATATCAATTATAATTTCAGTTTTTTAATCCATAAAAGAATAATCAAAAAAGGTAAAAAAAAAAAAAAGATTAATGTGAAAAATCCAACGGTAATAATAATAATAATATCAATAATAATATCTGATTAAATAAAACTATTTTTTTTTAATTCCTAAAATCTTAAATCAATTAAGAATCGGAAGTAAGTAAAACAAACAATTTTTTTAAATACTAAAAAACAAATAACCTAAAATAAAAAAATAAAAACAACCGTGTCAATAATAACAATGTTTTCAAATTTTTTGTTCAAAAATGGATTCTTGAAAAAAATAATAAAAAAAATAAATACAAATTATGACTCAATTTAGAATCAGAAGAATTAAAAATTTTTGATTCGGATGGGAATCTTTTTAAAAGAAATGTTTAAATAATACTAAAAAACAAATAACCTAAAATAAATTTAAAAAAACAACAGTGTCAATTTTTTCAAATTTTTAGTTAAAAAATTAATTTTGAAAAAAAATTAAAAAAAATAAATCAAAATTGTGAATCAATTTAAAATCAGAATAACAAAAAATCGTGATTTGGATAGGAATCTTTTAAAAAATGTGTTTTATACAATATAAAATAAAAAATAAATAAAATAAATACAAAAAATGTGTCAATAATAATGTTTTCAGATTTTTAGTTCAAAAATGGATTCTTGAAAAAAATGTAAAAAAATTATCAAAATTGTGAATCAATTTAGAATCAGACTAACTAAAAAAATTGTGATTTGGATAGGAACCTTTTAAAAAAAAGTTTTTATACAATATTAAAAAAAACAAACCTAAAATAAATTTAAAAAACAACAGTGTCAACAATAACAATGTTTTCACATTTTTAGTTCAAAAATGTTTTTTTGAAAAAAATAAAAAATAAAAAATAAATCAAAATTGTGAATCAATTCAGAATCAGAATAATTAAAAAAATAGCGATTCGGATGGGAATCATTTAAAAAAAGAAAATGTTATACAATACTAAAAAACAAATAACCTAAATTAAATAAAAAAACAACAACATTGTCAATAATAACAATGTTTTCAAATTTTTTGTTCAAAAATAAATTCTTGTAAAAAATTATAAAAAAGTAAATCAAAATTGTGACTCAATTTGGAATCACAATAATTAAAAAAATTGTGATTCGGATGGGAATCTTTAAAAAATAATAATTATACAATACTAAAAAACAAATATCCTCAAATAAAATAAAAAACAACAACAGTGTCAATAATGACAATGTTTGCAAATCTTTTGTTCAAAAATGGACTCTTGAAAAAAATAAAAACAATTTATCAAAATTGTGACTCAATTTAGAATCTGAATAATTTAAAAAATTGTGATTCGGATGGGAATCTTGAAAATTTTTTTTTTTTATACGATACAAAAAAAAAAAAATTACCTAAAATAAATTTAAAAAACAACAGTGTCAATAATATCAATAATAGTTGCAGATTTTTAGTCCTAAAATGGATTCTTGAAGAAAAAAAACCTATATAAATAAAACTTTGATAAACCATCACTACTAGTTGGATAAATAACCCATCACTACTAGTTGGATAACTAACCCATCACTACTAGTTAGATAAATAACCCATCACTACTAGTTAGATAAATAACCCATCACTACTAGTTGGATAACTAATTCATCACTACTAGTTGGATAAATAACCCATCACTACCAGTTGGATAACTAACCCATCACTACTAGTTGGATAACTAGATAACTAACCCATTACTACTAGTTGGATAACCAACCTGTCACTACTAGTTGGATAACTAACCCATCACTACTAGTTGGATAACTAACCCGTCACTACTAGTTGGATAACAAACCCATCACTACTAGTTGGATAACTAACCCATCACTACTAGTTGGATAACTAACCCATCACTACTAGTTGGATAACTAACCCATCACTACTAGTTGGATAACTAACCCGTCACTACTAGTTGGATACAAGGTGCTACTAGGTAGATAGAGAGGCCCCGCACCTTAAACTGCTCCACCCTCTCCAGGCGGTCCAGGTCTGGCACCAGTCTGATGCCGTCCTCCAGGGTCCGCAGGAACTCCAGCTGGAAGTCCACCATCTCCCCCAGGTTACCGAACAGAACGTCCAGCTGGACCAGACCAGGGGACAGTGGACATTAGGGTGTGCTGACCTGACCAGTCTGTGGGAGTCTGTGACCAGTCTGTGGGAGTCTGTAGGAGTCTGTGGAAGTCTGTGGGAGTCTGTGACCAGTCTGTGACCAGTCTGTGACCAGTCTGTGACCAGACCAGTCTGTGGGAGTCTGTGGGGGTCTGTGACCAGACCAGTCTGTGGGGGTCTGTGACCAGACCAGTCTGTGGGGGTCTGTGACCAGACCAGTCTGTGGGAGTCTGTGACCAGACCAGTCTGTGGGAGTCTGTGACCAGTCTGTGACCAGTCTGTGACCAGTCTGTGGGAGTCTGTGACCAGTCTGTGGGAGTCTGTGACCAGTCTGTGGGAGTCTGTGACCAGTCTGTGGGAGTCTGTGACCAGTCTGTGGGAGTCTGTGACCAGTCTGTGGGAGTCTGTGACCAGTCTGTGACCAGTCTGTGGGAGTCTGTGACCAGTCTGTGGGAGTCTGTGACCAGTCTGTGGGAGTCTGTGACCAGTCTGTGGGAGTCTGTGACCAGTCTGTGGGAGTCTGTGACCAGTCTGTGGGAGTCTGTGACCAGTCTGTGGGAGTCTGTGACCAGTCTGTGGGGGTCTGTGGGAGTGGGCCTCACCTCATCCTGACTCAGGAAGTTCTCCTTCTGCAGCGGTGTCAAGTAGCACTCGATGAGGCAACTCAGGTCCTGCAAGACCAGGGACAAGATCAGACATGAAGGCAGGTGAGTCATGACTGAGGACTAAAAGGTGTCCTGTCTGAGGACTAGATGGTGAACTGACTGAGAACTAAAGGTGTCCTGACTGAGAACTAGAATGAGTCATGACTGAGGACAAGAAGGAGTCATTACTGAGGACTAAAGGTGTCCTGACTGAGGACTAGAAGGAGTCATGACTGAGGACTAAAGGGAGTCATTGCTGAGGACTAGAAGGTGTCCTGACTGAGGACTAGATGGTGTCCTGACTGAGGACTGGAAGGAATCATGACTGAGGCCTAGAAGGAGTCCTGACTGAGGACTAGAAGGAGTCATGACTGAGGACTAAAGGGAGTCATTGCTGAGGACTAAAGGGAGTCATTGCTGAGGACTAGAAGGAGTCCTGACTGAGGACTAGATGGTGTCCTGACTGAGGACTAGATGGTGTCCTGACTGAGGACTAAAAGGAGTCACGACTGAGGACTAGATGGTGTACGGATTAGATGTTGTACTGACTGAGGACTAGATGGTGTCATGACTGAGGACCACAAGGACTCCTGACTGAGGACTAGATGGTCTCCTGACTGAGGACTAGATGGTCTCCTGACTGAGGACCAAAGGGAGTCATGACTGAGGACTAGATAGTGTATGGATTAGATGGTGTACTGACTGAGGACTAAAAGGTGTACTGACTGAGGACTAGATGGTGTCTTGACTGAGGACTAGATGGTGAACTGACTGAGGGCTAGAAGGTGTCCTGACTGAGGACTAGTTGGTGTCCTGACTGAGGACAAGAAGGAGTCATGACTGAGGACTAGATGGTGTGCGGATTAGATGCTGTACTGACTGAGGACTGGAAGGAATCATGACTGAGGCCTAGAAGGAGTCCTGACTGAGGACTAGATGGTGTCCTGACTGAGGACTAGATGGTGAACTGAGGACTAGATGGTGAACTGACTGAGGAGTAAAGGGAGTCCTGACTGAGGAATAAAGGGAGTCCTGACTGAGGACTAAAAGGAGTCACGACTGAGGACTAGATGGTGTACGGATTAGATGCTGTACTGACTGAGGACTAGATGGTGTCATGACTGAGGACTATAAGGAGTCCTGACTGAGGACTAGAAGGAGTCATGACTGAGGACTAGAAGGTGCCCTGACTGAGGACTAAAAGGTGCCCTGACTGAGGACTAAAAGGTGTCCTGACTGAGGACTAAAAGGTGTCCTGTCTGTGGACTAGAAGGAGTCCTGACTGAGGACTAAATGTCCTGCCTGAGGACTGGAAGGTGTCCTGACTGAGGACTAGCAGGTGTCCTGTCTGAGGACTAGAAGGTGCCGTGTCTAAGGACTAGAAGGTGTCCTACCTTCACGTAAGTCTTCTCCGTCTCCACCAGCTCGTTGATGACCTTTCGGAGTTTGTCGGCGTGTGACAGCTGCCTCTGTGCCGCCGTCCCTCCCGAGGGCGGCATGGCGGACACGGGGCTGGGCGAGAGGGACGAGGAGGACGAGGACGAGGACATCTGGCACTCGGGAGCGTCGTGGAGGCAGAAGGTGGCCACCTGCTCCTGCGGGGAACACGTATCGCACCTGTTAGCGTCCACGCCCCCTTCAGGTGCCGCACAAAAATGAGGATATCATACCTTTGAATTAAAACCTCTACAGGCCTCGTGGCCACAAGCGTGGACAGCACCTTGTAGGTCTTATTTCCAAAAATGTGTACATTTTTACTGGTTTATTTTGGGTAAGTACTCCATTTATGTTGGTCCAGCTGGCCCGGGATGTTTTTTTTCTGATTTATTTTGGGTAAGCACTCCATTTATGTTGGTTCAGCTGGCCCGGGTCGTTTTTCCGGTTTATTTTGGGTAAGTACTTCATTTATGTTGGTCCAGCTGGCCCAGGATGTTTTTTTTCTGATTTATTTTGGGTAAGCACTCCATTTATGTGGGTTCAGCTGGCCCGGGTCGTTTTTCCGGTTTATTTTGGGTAAGCACTCCGTTTATGTTTGTCCATCTGGCCTGGGACATTTTTCCCGGTTTATTTTGAGTAAGCACTCCATTTATGTTGATACAGCTGGCCTTGGACATTTTTCCGGTTTATTTTGGGTAAGCACTCCATTTATGTTAGTCCAGCTGGCCTGGGACGTTTTTTCCGGTTTATTTTGGGTAAGCGCTACATTTACGTTGGTCCAGCTAGAAGCCAGCAGTTCATCCTCAGTATGTTCAGCTTCAAAAATATAATGCTGTGAATCCTCATTTGTGCAAAAATAGTCCTTGTTATTTTATAACCGAGTATGCCATGATTAGAACACACACTCGCATTTGTTTCCGGAAGTAGGGACACACATTTGTTGCAGGAAGTCGGAAGTGCGTTGCTATGGAAACGGAAATCAATGCGCCGAGGAAATGATTAAAATGACAAAATTATGGTAAATATTACATTTTAAAAGGTGACGTGCTGCGTGTATCACGATCGATACAAAGTGTGACTCACTCAATGGTCCAGCTGGCCGGGGACGTTTTTTTGCGGGGTTTTTTGGGTAAGCACTCCATTTATGTCGAAACAACATGACTTCAAGTTACACATTTTAAAGCTGAAGTTAAAGTACCAATGATAGTCACACACACACACACACACACACACACACAAGAGGTGTGGTGCAATTTGTCTTCCCATCCCCTTGTTCACCCCTTGAGTGGTGAGGGGAGCGGTGAGCAGTCAGGCAACAGCAGTGTCCGCGCCCGGGAATCATTTTTGGTGATTTAACCCCCAATTCCAACTCTTCATGCTGAGTGCCAAGCAGGGAAGTAATGGCTCCCATTTTTATAGTCTTTGGTGCGACTCGGCCAGGGTTTGAACTCACAACCTACCCATCTCAGGGCGGACCCTCTAACCACGAGGCCACTGAGTAGGTTATTTTTGCAGCTTTGCGTCACTTTCTCCTCACTCTTGTCGGCTTCCCGTCTACTCCAAAGTCTCACCCTTTAGCAGTTCATCCTCAGTATACTCAGCTTCAAAAATATAAGGTTGTGAATCGTCATTTGTCCAAAAAAAAAGTCGTCCTTGTTATTCTATTAGCAAATCTGGCAAAGTCACTTGCGTTTGTTTCCGGGATTAGGAACACATTTGTTGCAGGAAGTCTGAAGTGTGTTGCTATGGAAACCGAAATCAATGCGTTGAGGAAAAGGGACTTCTGTGTGCAGCGCATACAGGTCAGTTCGGCCTGTCGTTGTTGTTTTGGCTTGAATTTTGATCTGTCACTTTGTTTTGTTTGATACACAGGACTTTATATTGTGTTCAAAACGAACAAACCTTCACTAAAACGCGACTTTTGTCAAAGCGAGAACCCACAATTCATGTTCAATTTTTTTTCTTATGCTCCGAAATCCAAACTTTTCCATTTATGAACCCTGCGCAAGAGCAAAATTAGATAGAAGTTGCGCCGTGTTCACACGGGTCTGACACATCACACTGACACACACATGCTGAGGCGGCAACAGGCCCGTCTAAGCAGGTTGCACGCCTTGTCCCTCAACGCCGCACCACTGACAAACTCACTTTTCCATCCAGGCGCTCAAAACCGGTTGGGCAGCGCCGACACACACACACACACACACACACACACACACACACACACACACACACACACACACACACACACACACACACACACACACACACACGCCTTGCCTACTTTGTGTGGACCCACGTTTGGTCAGTAGGTTGTGAGGGCCCCCCTTTCCACTATAGCTAGAATGATGAAAAAAAATAAAACACACACACACACACACACACAGACACACACACACACACACACACACACACACACAACCACCATGCTAACAAGCCAGTTAGCAAGCCGGAGAGCGCCGCCGCCTTCATGACAGACGGAGCGGCGAGCAGACACATGCCAGAGTGACACGCCTGATGATGATGATGCGTGACACGTCGGCGCCAACCATCAAGAAGCCACTTTCATAAAAAAAAGTAATACAAAATGCAACATGCACGTGCCAAATAGTGTGCATTGCTTCTATGGATGACTAAGAGTGATGCCAAATAGTGTGCATTGTTTCTATGAATGACTAAGAGTGATGCCAAATAGTGTGAATTGTTTCTATAGGTGACTAAGAGTGATGCCAAATAGTGTGCATTGTTTCTATGGATGACTAAGAGTGATGCCAAATAGTGTGCATTGTTTCTATGGATGAGTAACAGTGATGCCAAATAGTGTGCATTGTTTCTATGGATGAGTAAGAGTGATGCCAAATAGTGTGCATTGTTTCTATGGATGAGTAAGAGTGATGCCAAATAGTGTGCATTGTTTCTATGGATGAGTAACAGTGATGCCAAATAGTGTGCATTGTTTCTATGGATGACTAAGAGTGATGCCAAATAGTGTGCATTTGTTTCTATAGATGACTAAGAGTGATGCCAAATAGTGTGCATTGTTTCTATGAATGACTAAGAGTGCTGCCAAATAGTGTGCATTGTTTCTATGGATGACTAAGAGTGATGCCAAATAGTGTGCATTGTTTCTATGGATGAGTAAGAGTGATGCCAAATAGTGTGCATTGTTTCTATGGATGAGTAAGAGTGATGCCAAATAGTGTGCATTGTTTCTATAGATGACTAAGAGTGATGCCAAATAGTGTGCATTGTTTCTATGGATGACTAAGAGTGATGCCAAATAGTGTGCATTGTTTCTATGGATGACTAAGAGTGATGCCAAATAGTGTGCATTGCTGAGATAGGCGCCAGCGCCCCCCGCGACCCCGAAAGGGAATAAGCGGTAGAAAATGGATGGATGGATGGATGTTTCTATGAATGACTAAGAGTGATGCCAAATAGTGTGCATTGTTTCTATGGATGAGTAAGAGCGATGCCAAATAGTGTGCATTGTTTCTATGAATGACTAAGAGTGCTGCCAAATAGTCATCCATAGAAACAGTGCACACTATTTGGCATCGCTCATATTGACAGGAGCAATGCACACTATTTGGCATCATTCCTACAGGAGCAATGCACACTATTTGGCATCATTCTGACACAAGTTAACACACACTATTTGGCATCACTCTTACACCAGCAATGCACACTATTTTGCATCCCTCTTAGTTAATTACACCAGCAATGCACACTATTTGGCATCAGTCTTGGTTATTTACCCCAGCAGTGCACACTATTTGGCATTACTCTTACATGAGTAATGCACACTATTTGGCATGACTCTTACACAAGTAATGCACACTATTTGGCATCACTCTTACACCAGCAATGCACACTATTTGGTATCACTCTTGGTTATTCACACCAGCAATGCACACTATTTGGCGTCCGCAATGCACACTATTTGGCATCACTCTTACACCAGCAATCCACATTATTTTGCATCCCTCTTAGTTATTTACACCAGCAATGCACACTATTTGGCATCACTCTTGGTGATTTACACCAGCAATGCACACTATTTTGCATCTCTGTTAGTTATTTACACCAGCAATGCGCACTATTTGGCATTCCTCTTAGTTATTTACACCAGCAATGCACACTATTTGGCATCACTCTTTGTTATTTACACCAGCAATGCACACTATTTGGCATCACTCTTACACCAGCAATGCACACTATTTGGTATCACTCTTGGTTATTCACACCAGCAATGCACACTATTTGGCGTCCGCAATGCACACTATTTGGCATCACTCTTACACCAGCAATCCACATTATTTTGCATCCCTCTTAGTTATTTACACCAGCAATGCACACTATTTGGCATCACTCTTGGTGATTTACACCAGCAATGCACACTATTTTGCATCTCTGTTAGTTATTTACACCAGCAATGCGCACTATTTGGCATTCCTCTTAGTTATTTACACCAGCAATGCACACTATTTGGCATCACTCTTTGTTATTTACACCAGCAATGCACACTATTTGGCATCTCTGTTATTTACACCAGCAATGCACACTATTTGGCATTACTCTTACATGAGTAATGCACACTATTTGGCATGACTCTTACACAAGTAATGCACACTATTTGGCATCACTCTTACACAAGTAATGCACACTATTTGGCATGACTCTTACACAAGTAATGCACACTATTTGGCATCACTCTTCCAAGAGCAATGAACGTTATTTGGCATCGCTCTTACACGAGTAATGCACACTATTTGGCATCACTCTTAGTATTTTACACGAGCAATGCACACTATTTGGCATGACTCAGTTATTTACATGAGCAATGCACACTATTTGGCATTACTCTTACAAGAGTAATGCACACTATTTGGCGTCACTCTTACACTTATGAGCAATGCACACTATTTGGCATCACTCTTAGTTATTTACATGGACAATGCACACTATTTGGCATCACTCTTATTTACATGGACAATGCACACTATTTGGTATCACTCAGTTATTTTCATGAGCAAGGCACACTAAGAGTAATAGTGTGCATTGCTGGTGTAAATAATTATGAGTGATGCCAAATAGTGTGCATTGTCCATGTAAATAACTAAGAGTGATGCCAAATAGTGTGCATTGCTGGTGTAAATAACAGAGTGGTGCCAAATAGTGTGCATTTCTGGTGTAAATAACAAAGAGTGATGCCAAATAGTGTGCATTTCTGGTGTAAATAACAAAGAGTGATGCCAAATAGTGTGCATTGCTGGTGTAAATAACAAAGAGTGATGCCAAATAGTGTGCATTGCTTGTGTAAATAACAAAGAGTGATGCCAAATAGTGTGCATTGCTGGTGTAAATAACTAGTGATGCCAAATAGTGTGCATTGCTGGTGTAAATAACAAAGAGTGATGCCAAATAGTGTGCATCGCTGGTGTAAATAACAAAGAGTGATGCCAAATAGTGTGCATTGCTGGTGTAAATAATTATGAGTGATGCAAAATAGTGTGCATTGCTGGTGTAAATAACAAAGAGTGATGCCAAATAGTGTGCATTGCTGGTGTAAATAATTATGAGTGATGCCAAATAGTGTGCATTGCTGGTGTAAATAACAAAGATTGATGCCAAATAGTGTGCATTGCTGGTGTAAATAACAAAGAGTGATGCCAAATAGTGTGCATCGCTGGTGTAAATAACAAAGAGTGATGCCAAATAGTGTGCATTGCTGGTGTAAATAATTATGAGTGATGCCAAATAGTGTGCATTGCTGGTGTAAATAACAAAGAGTGATGCCAAATAGTGTGCATTGCTGGTGTAAATAACAAAGAGTGATGCCAAATAGTGTGCATTGCTGGTGTAAATAACTAAGAGTACATTATATATAAAAAAGAGCCTCTTACCGGGTGTGAAACATCGTAATAAAAAGATTTAGAGGAGCATTTAGACGACTTCTTCCCTCTCTTCTTCCTCCTGATGCTGAAAGTCGACATGCTGGCAGATCGCAGCTCAAACTAAAGTCTGTGGTCCATGACTTCTTGTCCCTCCCGTCCCCCTTAGCCTCACCCAGTGTGACGGGGGGAGAAGGAGGCGGCAGTCAAGAAGCAGAAGACGTGTGAGGACACAACAGTCAAGAAGCAGAAGACGTGTGAGGACACAACAGTCAAGAAGCAGAAGACGTGTGAGGACACAACAGTCAAGAAGCAGAAGACGTGTGAGGACACAACAGTCAAGAAGCAGAAGACGTGTGAGGACACAACAGTCAAGAAGCAGAAGACGTGTGAGGACACAACAGTCAAGAAGCAGAAGACGTGTGAGGACACAACAGTCAAGAAGCAGAAGACGTGCGAGGACACAACAGTCAAGAAGCAGAAGACGTGCGAGGACACAACAGTCAAGAAGCAGAAGACGTGTGAGGACACAACAGTCAAGAAGCAGAAGACGTGTGAGGACACAACAGTCAAGAAGCAGAAGACGTGCGAGGACACAACAGTCAAGAAGCAGAAGACGTGCGAGGACACAACAGTCAAGAAGCAGAAGACGTGTGAGGACACAACAGTCAAGAAGCAGAAGACGTGTGAGGACACAACAGTCAAGAAGCAGAAGACGTGTGAGGACACAACAGTCAAGAAGCAGAAGACGTGTGAGGACACAACAGTCAAGAAGCAGAAGACGTGTGAGGACACAACAGTCAAGAAGCAGAAGACGTGTGAGGACACAACGGTCAAGAAGCAGAAGACGTGTGAGGACACAACGGTCAAGAAGCAGAAGACGTGCGAGGACACAACGGTCAAGAAGCAGAAGACGTGCGAGGACACAACGGTCAAGAAGCAGAAGACGTGTGAGGACACAACAGTCAAGAAGCAGAAGACGTGTGAGGACACAACGGTCAAGAAGCAGAAGACGTGTGAGGACACAACGGTCAAGAAGCAGAAGACGTGCGAGGACACAACAGTCAAGAAGCAGATGACGTGTGCGGACACAACAGTCAAGAAGCAGAAGACGTGCGAGGACACAACAGTCAAGAAGCAGAAGACGTGCGAGGACACAACAGTCAAGAAGCAGAAGACGTGCGAGGACACAACAGTCAAGAAGCAGAAGACGTGCGAGGACACAACGGTCAAGAAGCAGAAGACGTGCGAGGACACAACGGTCAAGAAGCAGAAGACGTGCGAGGACACAACAGTCAAGAAGCAGAAGACGTGTGAGGACACAACAGTCAAGAAGCAGAAGACGTGCGAGGACACAACAGTCAAGAAGCAGAAGACGTGCGAGGACACAACAGTCAAGAAGCAGAAGACGTGTGAGGACACAACAGTCAAGAAGCAGAAGACGTGTGAGGACACAACAGTCAAGAAGCAGAAGACGTGCGAGGACACAACAGTCAAGAAGCAGAAGACGTGCGAGGACACAACAGTCAAGAAGCAGAAGACGTGTGAGGACACAACAGTCAAGAAGCAGAAGACGTGTGAGGACACAACAGTCAAGAAGCAGAAGACGTGTGAGGACACAACAGTCAAGAAGCAGAAGACGTGTGAGGACACAACAGTCAAGAAGCAGAAGACGTGTGAGGACACAACAGTCAAGAAGCAGAAGACGTGTGAGGACAAAAGACTTGTTCCGTCATGACTGACTTGTACTGGATCTCTTGCGCTAGCAGGGCTAGCAGCTAACCGTTCTTTGGAGTTGTGCTAGCAGGGTTAACAACAAACCGCTTATTTGGAGTGGCGCTAGCAGAGCTAACAGCTTACCACATATTTGGAGTTGTGCTAGTAGGGCTAACAACTAACAGTTTCTTTTGAATCGCGCTAATACGGCTAATAGCTAACCATTTATTTGGAGTCGTGCTAGTAGGGCTAACAACTAACAATTTCTTTTGAATCGCGCTAATACGGCTAATAGCTAACCATTTATTTGGAGTCGTGCTAGTAGGGCTAACAACTAACAATTTCTTTTGAATCGCGCTAATACGGCTAATAGCTAACCATTTATTTGGAGTCGTGCTAGTAGGGCTAACAACTAACAATTTCTTTTGAATCGCGCTAATACGGCTAATAGCTAACCATTTATTTGGAGTCGTGCTAGTAGGGCTAACAACTAACAATTTCTTTTGAATCGCGCTAATACGGCTAATAGCTAACCATTTATTTGGAGTCGTGCTAGTAGGGCTAACAACTAACAATTTCTTTTGAATCGCGCTAATACGGCTAATAGCTAACAATTTATTTGGAGTCGTGCTAGTAGGGCTAAGAACTAACAATTTCTTTTGAATCGCGCTAATACGGCTAATAGCTAACCATTTATTTGGAGTCGTGCTAGTAGGGCTAACAACTAACAATTTCTTTTGAATCGTGCTAATACGGCTAATAGCTAACCATTTATTTGGACTCGCGCTAGAAGGGCTAACAGCAAAACCGTTTATTTGGAGCGGCACTAGCAGGGCCAAAAGCCAACCCTTTTTTTTTGGAGTTGTGCTAGCAGGGCTAACAGCTAACCATTTGCCAATTCAAAAAGCTTGTAAATCTCCACTGTGTAGGATAGGAAGCGACTCGAAGGTGTCGGTCCCTTTGATGTATCGTAATCCACAGGAACATTTTGTCTTGACCCGAGATCTACAAAGCAGAGAGGAAGCCGGACCTGACTCCCCTCCGGGCACCTTTTCTTTAAACTGTTCTTTAACTAAAGGCGACGGCTGTTTACGACCCCCCCTCCCTTAGAAACAGCTGTTGCCATGTAAAACAGGGAAAGCCCAAATAAAATCTTTCGTCCAGCCCAGACGTTTCTCCTCAATTGAGCCAAATTTAATTCTGTCTCTGTTTGACTCCTTGCTGCTTGTCTTGTTTAATAGAAGTCATCAATGTTTGAACCTGACAGTAACAACATGTCATGAGAAACACAAAAAGGTCTCTTTAGACTACTTTTTATGCGACTATTTAATAGGAGTGCACCTAACAACCTGATCAGATTCCATTCCCAATCGATCCTAGATTCTCCGATATCATGTTATCAATTTTTTCCCATCGCTTTATGAAAAATGACCAATCTAGGTTGTAATTACATGCAAGGACTCATTTTTAACATAACAAAAACAACAAAAAACTCGATTTTTTGCCAGGTCATGCAATGCAAACAGAACCTGGTTCAATTCCCCCCCGGCTCTACTTCATTGCAGCCCGCTAAGATCACACCTGCCACACTGCTGCCAACACACACCTTATGTAACCAAGCACACCTTCACACACACACACACACACATTTAGCTTCTTTCTTAATCCGTCATCAGCATTTGATGCATGCAGCGGAAATCCAAGACCGTCAAAAAAGTCAAGCCGGGACAGGATCAGCCTTACCTTTTCTCCACAAAGTAAAGAAGCAGCCTGTGGCTACGGCGCGGGGGTGCAGTGTGTGTGTGTGTGTGTGTGTGTGTGTGTGTGTGTGTGGGAGGGGGAGGAGCTTGGAAGGCGAGCAGCGGCCTGTCGCCGGCATCACCACCCCCCCTCCGGCAGCGGCAAGCAGGATCAAGTGAGATTATTGCACCACGGTGTCTAGATGGACATCACATCCAAGTGTCCTATCGTAGTGTTTTTAGGGCGTCAAAACCCTGAAATTAGCAGCAGATGATGTGAGGAGCACCAAGTCCAAAGCTTCCGGAACGTTCATTTCAGGTTCTGTGCCTGAATTGAGTTATCTCTTAAAGGGGAACTGCACTTTTTGACTAAAATTCACAATAAGACAAGAACACATCTTATGTCATAAAACTGGACTCTCACTATTATGTTAGATCCACTATGGATTGGACTCTCACACTTTTATGTTAGATCCACTATGGACTGGACTCTCACAATTATGTTAGATCCACTATGGACTGGACTCTCTCACTATTATGTTAGATCCACTATGGACTGGACTCTCTCACTATTATGTTAGATCCACTATGGACTGGACACTCACTATTATGTTAGATCCACTATGGACTGGACTCTCTCACTATTATGTTAGATCCACTATGGACTGGACACTCACTATTATGTTAGATCCACTATGGACTGGACTCTCTCACTATTATGTTAGATCCACTATGGACTGGACACTCACTATTATGTTAGATCTACAATGGACTGGACTCTCACTATTATGTTGGATCCACTATGGACTGGACTCTCTCACTATTATGTTAGATCCACTATGGACTGGACTCTCACACTATTATGTTAGATCCACTATGGACTGGACTCTCACTATTATGTTAGATCCACAATGGACTGGACTCTCACTATTATGTTAGATCCACTATGGACTGGACTCTCACACTATTATGTTAGATCCACTATGGACTGGACTCTCACTATTATGTTAGATCCACTATGGACTGGACTCTCACACTTTTATGTTAGATCCACTATGGACTGGACTCTCACAATTATGTTAGATCCACTATGGACTGGACTCTCTCACTATTATGTTAGATCCACTATGGACTGGACACTCACTATTATGTTAGATCCACTATGGACTGGACTCTCTCACTATTATGTTAGATCCACTATGGACTGGACACTCACTATTATGTTAGATCTACAATGGACTGGACTCTCACTATTATGTTGGATCCACTATGGACTGGACTCTCTCACTATTATGTTAGATCCACTATGGACTGGACTCTCACACTATTATGTTAGATCCACTATGGACTGGACTCTCACTATTATGTTAGATCCACAATGGACTGGACTCTCACTATTATGTTAGATCCACTATGGACTGGACTCTCACTATTATGTTAGATCCACTATGGAGTAGACTTTCACTATTATGTTAGATCCACTATGGACTGGACTCTCACTATTATGTTAGATCCACTATGGACTGGACTCTCACTATTATGTTAGATCCACTATGGACTGGACTCTCACTATTATGTTAGATCCACTATGGACTGGACTCTCACTATTATGTTAGATCCACTATGGACTGGACTCTCACTATTATGTTAGATCCACTATGGACTGGACTCTCACTATTATGTTAGATCCACTATGGACTGGACTCTCACTATTATGTTAGATCCACTATGGACTGGACTCTCACTATTATGTTAGATCCACTATGGACTGGACTCTCACTATTATGTTGGATCCACTATGGACTGGACTCTCACACTATTATGTTAGATCCACTATGGACTGGACTCTTACACTATTATGTTAGATCCACTATGGACTGGACTCTCACACTATTATGTTAGATCCACTATGGACTTGACTCTCACTATTATGTTAGATCCACTATGGACTGGACTCTCACTATTATGTTGGATCCACTATGGACTGGACTCTCACACTATGTTAGATCCACTATGGACTGGACTCTCACTATTATGTTAGATCCACTATGGACTGGACTCTCACTATTATGTTAGATCCACTATGGACTGGACTCTCACACTATTATGTTAGATCTCCTATGGACTGGACTCTCACACTATTATGTTAGATCCACTATGGACTGGACTCTCACTATTATGTTAGATCCACTATGGACTGGACTCTCACTATTATGTTAGATCCACTATGGACTGGACTCTCACTATTATGTTAGATCTACAATGGACTGGACTCTCACTATTATGTTGGATCCACTATGGACTGGACTCTCTCACTATTATGTTAGATCCACTATGGACTGGACTCTCACACTATTATGTTAGATCCACTATGGACTGGACTCTCACTATTATGTTAGATCCACAATGGACTGGACTCTCACTATTATGTTAGATCCACTATGGACTGGACTCTCACTATTATGTTGGATCCACTATGGACTGGACTCTCACACTATTATGTTAGATCCACTATGGACTGGACTCTCACTATTATGTTAGATCCACTATGGACTGGACTCTCACTATTATGTTAGATCCACTATGGACTGGACTCTCACTATTATGTTAGATCCACTATGGACTGGACTCTCACTATTATGTTAGATCCACTATGGACTGGACTCTCACTATTATGTTAGATCCACTATGGACTGGACTCTCACTATTATGTTAGATCCACTATGGACTGGACTCTCACTATTATGTTGGATCCACTATGGACTGGACTCTCACACTATTATGTTAGATCCACTATGGACTGGACTCTTACACTATTATGTTAGATCCACTATGGACTGGACTCTCACACTATTATGTTAGATCCACTATGAACTTGACTCTCACTATTATGTTAGATCCACTATGGACTGGACTCTCACTATTATGTTGGATCCACTATGGACTGGACTCTCACACTATTATGTTAGATCCACTATGGACTGGACTCTCACTATTATGTTAGATCCACTATGGACTGGACTCTCACTATTATGTTAGATCCACTATGGACTGGACTCTCACACTATTATGTTAGATCTCCTATGGACTGGACTCTCACACTATTATGTTAGATCCACTATGGACTGGACTCTCACTATTATGTTAGATCCACTATGGACTGGACTCTCACTATTATGTTAGATCCACTATGGACTGGACTCTCACACTATTATGTTAGATCCACTATGGACTGGACTCTCACTATTATGTTAGATCCACTAAGGACTGGACTCTCACTATTATGTTAGATCCACTATGGACTGGACTCTCACACTATTATGTTAGATCCACTATGGACTGGACTCTCACTATTATGTTAGATCCACTAAAGACTGGACTCCCTCACTATTATGTTAGATCCACTATGGACTGGACTCTCACACTATTATGTTAGATCCACTATGGACTGGACTCTCACTATTATGTTGGATCCACTATGGACTGGACTCTCTCACTATTATGTTAGATCCACTATGGACTGGACTCTCACTATTATGTTGGATCCACTATGGACTGGACTCTCTCACTATTATGTTAGATCCACTATGGACTGGACTATATAAGACTTTTAAAGTCATGTTGATAGTAGGCTAATATAGACACTTACATCATGTGTTGTCTTCATTATAACACTTATATAAGACTATAGTAATAAAACATTAAGGTGCAATGGACGTACATAAAAGTGTGCAATAAAAGGTGCAAGAGTTCAGGGTGAGGTAGTTTATTGTTGGGGAGGGTGTGTCTTTTGTGTGTGTGTGTGTGTGTGTGTGTGTGTTCTTGTATTTCCAGCCTTCTTGAGACATGAAGGAAAAGTATCTTCCACATGAAGCGGTGTGAACAAGTGAGGACATAAATCATGGTCCCAATACGGAAAAAATGTGAAATCTATAAAAACTTAGGTGGTCCAAAAAAAGGACAGATTTTTCAAAACTGACTGCTTCTGGTCAACATATGAAATAACAAGTGTTTGTAAAAATGTAAAGTGCTCCCCCTCTGGCCAACATATACGTAGTAACAAGTGTATGTAAAAAATTGAAATATGCTGCCTTTGATTAAAAATAATTAAAATAAATAATAAACATTTATATAGAGACATTGTGTAATTACTTGAAGTAAATAATGAAGATTAAAAACTAATTTCAAACAACAAGTTCCCCTCCAAAATAACTAAAACGTTTACCTTTTTTATATTTGCATAGTATGTATATTATTAATGTTGTAAATACACTTCTTTATATATCTAGAAAAGGTGGTCCTAAAGAGGTCGGCATTTTTTTGGAGGTCTCCAGAAGGTACGAAATACACGTGTGTGTGTGTGATAACTAGAAGTAAATAATCATGATTAAAAACACATTCCAAACAAATCCCCCCCAAAAAAACCCTAAAAGCTGACCTTTTTTATATTTGCATAGTATGTATAAATAATTAATGTTGTAAATACACATTTTTATATATCTAGAAAAGCTGGTCCTAAAGAGGTCAGCATTTTTTTGGAGGTCTCCAGAAGGTAAGAAATACACAAATGTGTGTGTTTCACAATCATAGTTTATAATAAATTCTCCTTCTAACTTTAATGTCCGAGTGTATAATTAATGTTGTAAATACAAATCTTCATACATCTAGAAAGGCTGGTCCTAAAGAGGTAGGCATTTTTCCTAGGTCTGAAGAAGGTACGAAATACACGTGTGTGTGTGTGTGTGTGTGTGTGTGTGTGTGTGTGTGTATCACAATCATTGCTTATAATAAATTCTCCTTCTGACTTTGATGTCTGAGTGTATAATTAATGTTGTAAATACAAATCTTTATACATCTAGAAAGGCTGGTCCTAAAGAGGTAGGCATTTTTCTCAGGTCTCAAGAATGTCAGAAATACACAAAAGTGTGGGTGTGTGTGTGTTTCACAATCCATCCATCCATCCATCATCTTCCGCTTATCCGAGGTCGGGTCGCGGGGGCAGCAGCCTAAGCAGGGAAGCCCAGACTTCCCTCTCTCCAGCCACTTCGTCTAGCTCTTCCCGGGGGATCCCGAGGCGTTCCCAGGCCAGCCGGGAGACATAGTCTTCCCAACGTGTCCTGGGTCTTCCCCGTGGCCTCCTACCAGCTGGACGTGCCCTAAACACCTCCCTAGGGAGGCGTTCGGGTGGCATCCTGACCAGATGCCCGAACCACCTCATCTGGCTCCTCTCGATGTGGAGGAGCAGCGGCTTTACTTTGAGTTCCTCCCGGATGGCAGAGCTTCTCACCCTATCTCTAAGGGAGAGACCCGCCACCCGGCGGAGGAAACTCATTTCGGCCGCTTGTACACGTGATCTTATCCTTTCGGTCATGACCCAAAGCTCATGACCATAGGTGAGGATGGGAACGTAGATCGACCGGTAAATTGAGAGCTTTGCCTTCCGGCTCAGCTCCTTCTTCACCACAACGGATCGATACAACGTCCGCATTACTGAAGACGCCGCACCGATCCGCCTGTCGATCTCACGATCCACTCTTCCCCCACTCGTGAACAAGACTCCTAGGTACTTGAACTCCTCCACTTGGGGCAGGGTCTCCTCCCCAACCCGGAGATGGCACTCCACCCTTTTCCGGGCGAGAACCATGGACTCGGACTTGGAGGTGCTGATTCTCATTCCGGTCGCTTCACACTCGGCTGCGAACCGATCCAGTGAGAGCTGAAGATCCCGGCCAGATGAAGCCATCAGGACTACATCATCTGCAAAAAGCAGAGACCTAATCCCGTGGCCACCAAACCGGAACCCCTCAACGCCTTGACTGCGCCTAGAAATTCTGTCCATAAAAGTTATGAACAGAATCGGTGACAAAGGACAGCCTTGGCGGAGTCCAACCTTCACTGGAAACGTGTCCGACTTACTGCCAGCAATGCGGACCAAGCTCTGGCACTGATCATACAGGGAGCGGACCGCCACAATAAGACATTCCGATACCCCATACTCTCTGAGCACTCCCCACAGGACTTCCCGAGGGACACGGTCGAATGCCTTCTCCAAGTCCACAAAGCACATGTAGACTGGTTGGGCAAACTCCCATGCACCCTCAAGAACCCTGCCGAGAGTATAGAGCTGGTCCACAGTTCCACGACCAGGACGAAAACCACACTGTTCCTCCTGAATCCGAGGTTCGACTATCCGGCGAAGCCTCCTCTCCAGTACACCTGAATAAACCTTACCGGGAAGGCTGAGGAGTGTGATCCCACGATAGTTGGAACACACCCTCCGGTCCCCCTTCTTAAAGAGAGGGACCACCACCCCGGTCTGCCAATCCAGAGGTACCGCCTCCGATGTCCACGCGATGCTGCAGAGTCTTGTCAACCAAGACAGCCCCACAGCATCCAGAGCCTTAAGGAACTCCGGGCGGATCTCATCCACCCCCGGGGCCTTGCCGCCGAGGAGCTTTTTAACTACCTCAGCGACCTCAGCCCCAGAAATAGGAGAGTCCACTACAGATTCCCCAGGCACCGCTTCCTCAAAGAAAGACGTGTTGGTGGGATTGAGGAGGTCTTCGAAGTATTCCCTCCACCGATCCACAACATCCGCAGTCGAAGTCAGCAGAACACCATCCGCACCATACACGGTGTTGATAGTGCACTGCTTCCCCTTCCTGAGGCGCCGTATGGTGGTCCAGAATCGCTTCGAAGCCGTCCGGAAGTCGTTTTCCATGGCTTCCCCGAACTCTTCCCATGTCCGAGTTTTTGCCTCCGCGACCGCTAAAGCTGCACACCGCTTGGCCCGTCGGTACCCGTCCACTGCCTCCGGAGTCCTATGAGCCAAAAGAACCCGATAGGACTCCTTCTTCAGCTTGACGGCATCCCTCACTGCTGGTGTCCACCAACGGGTTCTGGGATTACCGCCCCGACAGGCACCAACAACCTTGCGGCCACAGCTCCAATCAGCCGCCTCGACAATAGAGGTTCGGAACATGGTCCACTCGGACTCAATGTCCCGCACCTCCCTCGTGACATGTTCAAAGTTCTCCCGGAGGTGTGAATTGAAACTCTCTCTGACAGGAGACTCTGCCAGACGTTCCCAGCAGACCCTCACAATGCGCTTGGGCCTGCCAGGTCTGTCCGGCATCCTCCCCCACCATCGCAGCCAACTCACCACCAGGTGGTGATCGGTAGAAAGCTCCGCCCCTCTCTTCACCCGAGTGTCCAAAACATAAGGCCGCAAATCCGATGACACAACTACAAAGTCGATCATGGAACTGCGGCCTAGGGTGTCCTGGTGCCAAGTGCACATATGGACACCCTTATGTTTGAACATGGTGTTTGTTATCGACAAACTGTGACGAGCACAAAAGTCCAATAACAAAACACCACTCGGGTTTAGATCCGGGCGACCATTCTTCCCAATCACGCCTCTCCAGGTTTCACTGTCGTTGCCAACATGAGCGTTGAAGTCTCCCAGTAGGACAAGGGAATCACCCGGAGGAGCACTTTCCAGTACTCCCTCGAGTGTACCCAAAAAGGGTGGGTATTCTGAACTGCTGTTTGGTGCGTAAGCACAAACAACAGTCAGGACCCGTCCCCCCACCCGAAGGCGAAGGGAAGCTACCCTCTCGTCCACTGGGTTGAATTCAAACGTACAGGCTTTGAGCCGGGGGGAAACAAGAATTGCCACCCCAGCCCGTCGCCTCTCACTGCCGGCAACGCCAGAGTGGAAGAGGGTCCAGTCCCTCTCGAGAGAACTGGTTCCAGAGCCCTTGCTGTGCGTCGAGGTGAGTCCGACTATATCCAGCCGGAACTTCTCTACCTCGCGCACTAGCTCAGGCTCCTTCCTCCCCAGTGAGGTGACGTTCCACGTCCCAAGAGCTAGGTTCTGTAGCCGAGGATCGGACCGCCAAGTGCCCTGCCTTCGGCTGCCGCCCAGCTCACAATGCACCCGACCTCTATGGCCCCTCCTATGAGTGGTGAGCCCATTGGAGGGATGACCCACGTTGCCTCTTCGGGCTGTGCCCGGCCGGGCCCCATGGGAACAGGCCCGACCACCAGGCGCTCGCCATCGTGCCCCAACTCCGGGCCTGGCTCCAGAGCGGGGCCCCGGTGACCCACGTCCGGGCGAGGGAAATCTGGGTTCATCTGGGAAATCTCACAATCGTGGCTTATAATAAATCTTCCCTCTGACTTTGATGTCAAGTGTATAATTAATGTTGTAAATACAAATCTTTTATACATCTAGAAAGGATGGTCCTAAAGAGGTAGGCATTTTTCTCAGGTCTCAAGAATGTCAGAAATACACAAAAGTGTGTGTGTGTGTGTGTGTTTCACAATCGTGGCTTATAATAAATCTTCCCTCTGACTTTGATGTCAAGTGTATAATTAATGTTGTAAATACAAATCTTCATACATCTTGAAAGGATGGTCCTAAAGAGGTAGGCATTTTTCTCAGGTCCCAAGAAGGTACGAAATACACAAATGTGTGTGTGTGTGTGTGTGTGTGTGTGTGTTTCACAATCATTGCTTATAATAAATTCTCCCTCTGACTTTGATGTCCGAGTGTATAATTAATGTTGTAAATACAAATCTTCATACATCTAGAAAGGCTGGTCCTAAAGAGGTAGGCATTTTTCTCAGGTCTCAAGAAGGTACGAAATACACAAGTGTGTGTGTTTCACAATCGTGGCTTATAATAAATCTTCCCTCTGACTTTGATGTCCGGGTGTATAATTAAATGTTGTAAATACAAATCTTTATATATCTAGAAAGGCTGGTCCTAAAGAGGTAGGCATTTTTCTCAGGTCTCAAGAATGTCAGAAATACACAAAAGTGTGTGTGTGTGTGTGTTTCACAATCGTGGCTTATAATAAATCTTCCCTCTGACTTTGATGTCTGAGTGTATAATTAATGTTGTAAATACAAATCTTCATACATCTTGAAAGGATGGTCCTAAAAAGGTAGGCATTTTTCTCAGGTCCCAAGAAGGTACGAAATACACAAATGTGTGTGTTTCACAATCATTGCTTATATCAAATCCTCCTTCTGACTTTGATGTCCGGGTGTATAATTAATGTTGTAAATACAAATCTTCATACATCTAGAAAGGCTGGTCCTAAAGAGGTAGGCATTTTCCTCAGGTCCCTAGAAGGTACGAATTATACAAATGTGTGTGTGTGTGTGTGTGTGTGTGTGTGTGTGTGTGTGTTTCACAATCATTGCTTATAATAAATCCTCCCTCTGACTTTGATGTCCGAGTGTATAATTAATGTTGTAAATACAAATCTTCATACATCTAGAAAGGCTGGTCCTAAAGAGGTAGGCATTTTCCTCAGGTCCCTAGAAGGTACGAATTATACAAATGTGTGTGTGTGTGTGTGTGTGTGTGTGTGTGTGTGTGTGTGTTTCACAATCATTGCTTATAATAAATCCTCCCTCTGACTTTGATGTCCGAGTGTATAATTAATGTTGTAAATACAAATCTTTATACATCTAGAAAGGGTGGTCCTAAAGAGGTAGGCATTTTTCTCAGGTCCCAAGAAGGTACGAAATACACAAGTGTGTGTGTTTCACAATCATTGCTAATAATAAAGCCTCCCTCTGACATTGATGTCTGAGTGTATAATTAATGTTGTAAACACAAATGTTTATACATCTAGAAAGGCTGGTCCTAAAGAGGTAGGCATTTTCCTCAGGTCCCAAGAAGGCCCAAAAATGAATGTCTTTTTTAAGATGAATTTTTTTCCAGTTGGCAAACATTCCACACAAAAAACAATACGGTTTAAAGCACGCAACAAGTGATATCAAAAGTGTCTATAAAGTAACTCACTTTGTGTTTTTTGTAAAAATATTTGCAATACAAAGTGAGTTACTTTATAGACACTTTTGATATCACTTGTTGCGTGCTTTAAACCGTATTGTTTTTTTGTGTGGAATGTTAGCCAACTGGAAAAAAATTAATCTTAAAAAAGACATTCATTTTTGGTCCTCAAAATTCTACACACAATTCCCCCTGATGAAAATGTGATTCTTTTTTTGGGGGGAAAAATATTTGCAATACAAAGTGAGTTATTAAAAGTGTCTATAAAGTAACTCACTTTGTATTGCAAATATTTTTTTAAAAAATAAAAAAAATAAAAAAAACATTGTCATCAGGGGGAATTGTGTGTAGAATTTTGAGGACCAAAAAGAAATGTCATTTTTAAGTTATTTTTTTTTCCAGTTTGCAAATATTCCACCCAAAAATACAATACGGTTTAAAGCAAGCAACAAGTGATATTAAAAGTGTCTATAAAAACTCACTTTGTATTGCAAATATTTTTACAAAAAAAACAATCACATTGTCATCAGGGGGAATTGTGTGTAGAATTTTGAGGACCTAAAAGGACTGTCATTTTTAAGTTACATTTTTTTCCAGTTTGCAAATATTCCACACAAAAAAAACAGTACGGTTTAAAGCACGCAACAAGTGATATTAAAAGTGTCTATAAAGTATCACTTGTTGCGTGCTTTAAACCGTATTGCAAATCATTTTGTCAGTTTTATTGTAGCCTAATTGCTGTTTAGACGTCGAAGTTGACTGAAACTTTCACAGCTCGCTGATGCAATGATGCGTTCCATGCCCCCTCCAGTGTTGTAAATGTGAACTACACTCAAGAAACCCAACGACACAAAAAGAAAACAAGCGTTAGTTAGATCCTGCAGGGGTCAGCAACATTTTTGAAAGCAAGACCTACTTCTTGGCTACTGATTCATGCCAAGGGCTACCAGTTTGATACACACTTCAATAAATTGCCAGAAATAGCCAATTTGCTCAATTTACCTTTAATAAATAAATCTAAATATATAAAACAATGGCTATTTCTGTCTGTCATACATTTTTTTCCTTTTACAGAAGGTTTTTTTGTAGAGGATAAAAGATGAAAAAAACACTTAAACGGTTTAAAAGGGGAAAAAACAGGAAAAAAATGTAAATTAAATTTTGTGCATTTTTCTTCAATTCCGACGATTAAGATTGTTAGAGAATGTGTGAGCCAGCAAAGATAAAACTTGTCACTTCGATTTATGCTCGCAACTTACAGGATGACAAAAAGCCGAGAGATAGCTTGTATCTCCAAATACTTCTATTGTAGGGAACTTGTAATTTAAGAGTAGTCAATGCACAACTGGTAGAGAAATGGTAGTTTATATTGTCATGTCAAGTGTGAAAGGGTTTTACTTTTTTCATTTCCATCTCACATCATCATTTTTGGGAAAATTAATCTCAATAAAAGCCTGCAAAATCCTGGGGAGACAATTGTTGTCATTGTTAAAATAAAAATGGTTTTAATTAAATATGCAATTAAGGATTTTTTTTTTTTAATTCAGAATTCAACTGTAAAAAACGAAGAGGAAAAAAATAGCTTATTCTAATATTTTTGGGGGAAAAAAATTATGGAACATTAGTATTTTTTCCTAATTAATTTTAGAATTTTGATGACATGTTTTAAATAGGTTAAAATCCAATCTGCACTTTGTTAGAATATATAACAAATTGGACCAAGCTATATTTCTAACAAAGACAAATCATTATTTCTTCTAGATTTTCCAGAACAAAAGAAATTCAAAAGACTTTGAAATAAGATTTAAATTTGATTCTACAAATTTTCTAGATTTGCCAGAATATTTTTTAATCATAATAAGTTTGAAGAAATAGTTAGAAAATATTCTTCGTTGAAAAAACAGAAGCTAAAATGAAGAATTAACTTAAAATGTATTTATTATTCTTTACAATAAAAAAAAAAAAATACTTGAACATTGATTTAAATTGTCAGGAAAAAGGAAATAATTTAAAAGGTAATAAAAAGGTATATGTGTTTAAAAATCCTAAAATCATTTTTAAGGTTGTATTTTTTCTCTAAAATTGCTTACAAAGTAAAAAAAATAAATGAATTTATTTCAACAAGTGAAGACCAAGTCTTTCAAATACTTTCTTGGATTTTCAAATTCTATTTGAGTTTTGTCTCTCTTAGAATTAAAAATGTCCAGCAAAGCGAGACCAGCTTGCAAGTAAATAAATAACATTTAAAAAATAGAGGCAGCTCACTGGTAAGTGCTGCTATTTGAGCTATTTTTAGAACAGGCCAGCGGGCGACTCATCTGGTGCTTACGGGCGACCTGGTGCCCGCAGGTTGGTGACCCCTGGTCTGGAGAGACAGTCTTTGGTACACTTTAATTAAAGGCTAGTGACAAGTGCTCCCTCTAGTGGACACAATGTGAAAGTGCCGCACACAGGAAGCAAAGTAGGGAAGGAGAAAGATGCCAAAGATGCCAACAAAGATGCCAAAGATGCCAACAAAGAAGGCAGAGACAAGATAAAAAGGCAACTGTCAATCAAATCCACCTTTCCTGCCATTTTCATCCGAAACGCCTCCAGGCTAAAAAAAAAAAGTGGAGCGTGATAAATTCCAAGCGATTCTTTTGAAGTGACTTCATCACCTCCATGATTGCTCTTATCCCAAGTGATCAGAGACACCCCCCCCCCCCCCCGGCCCCCCCCCTCATCACGCCCGGAGGTGGCGGCGCTGCTTTTGTGTGAAATAATGAAGCTCCCCGCCGCCACACTCTCACTAAATGACGGGAGACGCACAATGCAGTAATTACATCGCCGCGATGATTAGAAAATCGCCTCAGTCTTCGGTGCCGGCGGGTAAGACGAGGTAGGGGGGGGGGGGGGGGGGTACCCACAATGCACTGCAAGACGGGGGAAAAGAGAAGTGGTCCAGAGCGTCGTCATCTAACCTTCCTGCAGCCCTGACAATGTGATTGTTTGGTTTGTGTAGAAATATCTGCAGACTGAAAAAAAAAAAAAAAAAAAAAAAAATGACATTCCTTTTTGATCCTCAAAATTCTACACACAATTCCCCCTGATGACAATGCGATTGTTTTTTTTGTAAAAATGTTTGCAAACTGGAAAAAAATGTAACTAAAAAATGACATTCCTGTTTGGTCCTCAAAATTCCACACACAGTTCTCCTGATGACAATGTGATTGTTTTGTTTTTTTTGTAAAAATATTTGCAAAAAATAAAAAATAAAACTAAAAAAACAACACTTTTTGGGTCATCAAAATTCTACACACAATTCCCTCTTGATGACAATGTGATTGTTTTTTTTTGGGAAATATTTGCAAACTGGAAAAAAATTTAACTAAAAAAAGACATATTTTGGTCCTCAAAATTCTACACACAATTCCCCCCGATGACAATGTGATTGTTTTTTTTGTAAAAATATTTGCAAACTGAAAAAACAAAAAAACAAACAAAAAAAAGACTAAAAAAACAACACTTTTTGGGTCCTCAAAATTCTACACACAATTCCCCCTTGATGACAATTTGATTGATTTTTTTTGTTTTGTTTTTTTGTGAAATATTTGCAAACTGGAAAAAAATGTAACTAAAAAATGACATTCCTTTTTGGTCCTCAAAATTATACGCACAATTCCCCCTGAGGACAATGTGATTGTTTTTTTTGTAAAAATATTTTCCCAAAAAAAAAAAGACTAAAAAAAAAACGACATTCTTTTTTGGTCCTCAAAATTCTACACACAATTCCCCCTTGATGACAATGTGATTGTTTTTTTTTTGTTTGTTTTGTTTTGTGGAAATATTTGCACAAAATGTAACTAAAAAATGACATTCCTTTTTGGTCCTCAAAATTCTACACACAATTCCCTCTGATGACAATGTGATTGTTTTTTTTTTGTAGAAATATTTTCAAAATAAAAAACTAAATAAAAGAAAAGACTAAAAAAAAAAAAACAAACAAAAAAAAAAACATTCTTTTTTGGTCCTCAAAATTTTACACACAATTCCCCATAATGACAATGTTATTGTTTTTTTTGTAAAAATATTTGCAAACTGAAAAAAAAAGAAACGGAAAAATGACATTCCCTTTTGGTCCTCAAAATTCGTCTGACCTTCCTTTAAAGACAGGAAGGTGACAGGTCATCGCCCGTCGCCATGGTGATGGAGGTGACAAGCGTGTCCTGCTCGGATACGGCGTGTCGACACAATCAAACGCGCTCGTCTCGCTGCCACACACACACACACACACACACACACACACACACACACACGTAGGTCAATCAGCATCCTACCTTGGGCGCCGCCCCTCCAAAGTCTCCGTGCTGATCTCCGGGGCTCGGCAGAGGACTTGGGTCCAGACTCTCTTCCAGCGTCAGGCCCGACACCTCGTCCAGGATGTCCTCTGAGGACACACAGGAGCCACAAACCACATCTTTAAAAGCTCCATTCACTTCCCATAAAGTATTCACATGGTGTGATGTCACAGTTTTACTCAAAATTCTACACACAATTCCCCATGATGACAATGTGATTGTTTTGTTTTTTTGAAGAAATATTTGCAAACTTTTTGTTTTTTTGTAGAAATATTTGCAAACTGTAGAAATATTTGGAAACTGAAATAAAAATGTACTAAAAAAATGACATTCCTTTATGGTCCTCAAAATTCTACACACAATTCCTCCTGATGACAATTTGATTGCAAAAAAAAAAAAAAAAAAAAACTGAAAAAAAAATTACTAGAAAATGAACATTCCTTTTTGGTCCTCAAAATTCTACCCACAATTCCTCCTGATGACAATGTCATTGTTTTTTTCTTTTTTTGTAGAAATATTTGCAAACTGAAAAAAAACACAAAACTAAAAAAGAATGACATTGCTTTTTGGCTCTCAAAATTCTACACACAATTCTCAATGATGACAGTGATTTTTTTTTGTATAAATATTTGCAAACTGAAAAAAAATGTTACTAAAAATGACATTCCTTTTTGGTCCTCAAAATTCTACACACAATTCCTCCTGATGACAATTTGATTGCAAAAAAAAAAAAATGAAATTCTACCCACAATTCCTCCTGATGACAATGTCATTGTTTTTTTCTTTTTTTGTAGAAATATTTGCAAACTGAAAAAAAACACAAAACTAAAAAAAGAATGAGATTCCTTTTTGGTCCTCAAAATTCTACCCACAATTCCTCCTGATGACAATGTCATTGTTTTTTTCTTTTTTTGTAGAAATATTTGCGAATTGAAAAAAAAACACAAAACTAAAAAAGAATGACATTGCTTTTTGGCTCTCAAAATTCTACACACAATTCTCAATGATGACAGTGATTTTTTTTTTGTATAAATATTCGCAAACTGAAAAAAAAATGTTACTAAAAATGACATTCCTTTTTGGTCCTCAAAATTCTACATATAATTTCCCATGATAACAATGTGATAATTTTTTTTTTTTTGTAGAAATATTTGCAAACTGGAAATACATTTTACTAAAAAATGACATTCCTTTTTGGTCCTCAAAATTCTACCCACAATTCCTCCTGATTACAATGTCATTGTTTTTTTCTTTTTTTGTAGAAATATTTGCAAACTGAAAAAAAACACAAAACTAAAAAAGAATGACATTGCTTTTTGGCTCTCAAAATTCTACACACAATTCTCAATGATGACAGTGATTTTTTTTTTGTATAAATATTTGAAAACTGAAAAAAAAATGTTACTAAAAATGACATTCCTTTTTGGTCCTCAAAATTCTACATATAATTTCCCATGATAACAATGTGATAATTTTTTTTTTTTTGTAGAAATATTTGCAAACTGGAAATACATTTTACTAAAAAATGACATTCCTTTTTGGTCCTCAAAATTCTACACACAATTCCCCATGATGACAGTGTGATTGTTTTTTTTTTTGGTAGAAATATTTGCAAAAAAAAAACTAAAAAAATGACATGAACTTAAGTATTCACAGCCTTTGCTCAATACTTACTGATGCACTTTTGGCAGCAATTCCAGCCTAAAGGCCGAGAATGTCGGCTACACAACAGCTAAGCAAACAAGCTTAAGTTATGTGTAATAATAACTGAAGAAATGGTCTCCTGCAGCCTGTTTAGGCAGCTAGCTTGGACTAACTTAGCTTGGACTAACTTAGCTTGGACTAACTTAGCTTGGACTAACTTAGCTTGGACTAACTTAGCGTCTCCTGCAGCCTGTTTAGGCAGCTAGCTTGGACTAACTTAGCTTGGACTAACTTAGCTTGGACTAACTGCGCCCTCTGCTGGCCGCCACAATACCACCAAGTATGCCCTACTTTGTGTCTGACAGGACCCGCCTGCCTCACCTCCAGCTGCAGTGTTGACTTCCACCCCGCAGGTGAGGCGCCTCATGAATATTCATAGTTCCTAACAGTCTTTCTTAAAAAGGGGCGGTGGATGAAGAGGTGGCAGGCAACTACCAGCAGCTAATTAGCATATTGCTCAGAAGGCAAGGTGGAAGAAGGTCGGCCGATGTTCATCTTTAAAAAGCTGGCTTCATACTAAACATCTTTATGTTCACATGTTTCAAGACTTGAGTGAAAAAAGTGACACTGAAATGCCGACAAGAATGAAGACAAATCTTAAACTAAACTCTTTTATACTGAAAAGTGGAAGAATGGGGAGCATTTTGATATTTTCTTATATTGGGAAAATAATTTAAAAACAGAAATTACGTTTATTTAAATGATGAGCTTTGTTTTATCTCACATACTTATATCGTTTTGTAGTCTTCTATATATATATATATATATATATATATGTATGTGTGGGATAAATCACAAGACTACTTTATCTCTACAGAACTGTTTCATGAGGGGTTCCCTCAATCGGCAGGAGATTTTT
>NC_084614.1:82209139-82214139 GCF_033978795.1 Nerophis ophidion | reverse complement strand
CCAGTCCATAGTGGATCTAATGTAATAGTGAAGACTGTAAAAAGAGTACAGCCCAGACGTTTCTCCTCATTGAGCTAAATTGAATCCTGTCTCTTGTTTAATTCCTTGCTTCTGGTCTGTTTAATAGATGCCGTCGGTGTTTTTTAACCTGACATGCAGAAAAGTCGTCAGCGTGACGTCCCATGGCTACCTAGCGGCTATGAGCTCGCTAAACTCGCAGGTTTTGTTGTTGTACACACAAGAAGATTGTGTGTTTGCTGCAAAGACAAAGATCATTTTTTTCCCCTAAACCAGGACGAAAATCCACGTTTACAAAGTATGCCCAATCTGGATTTTTTTATGATCTTTATCAGACTTCAGCGTAAAGGCGCCCAATGTGGCCCTCAATGTGGCCCCCAATGTGGCCCTCAATGTGGCCCCTAATGTGGCCCTCAATGTGGCCCCCAATGTGGCCCCCAATGTGGCCCCTAATGTGGCCCTCAATGTGGCCCTCAATGTGGCCCTCAATGTGGCCCCCAATGTGGCCCCCAATGTGGCCCTCAATGTGGCCCCCAATGTGGCCCTCAATGTGGCCCCCAATGTGGTCCCCAATGTGGCCCTGACGTCACGTGCATGTGCAGTTTGATAAAGGGAAAACAAAGGAAATTGACCGGATTCCGTAAATGAATAATGTAATGCTTTTATTATTACTTTAAACTGTTTTATATTTTAATTTTTTTTATCCTGTAAAGCGTCTTTGAGTACACTGAAAAGCGCTATACCAAATAAAATGTATTATTATTATTATTATTAACCAGGAAATAAACCAAATAAAATGTATTATTATTATTATTATTAACCAGGAAATAAACCAAATAAAATGTATTATTATTATTATTAACCAGGAAATAAACCAGATAAAATGTATTATTATTATTAGTATTATTAACCAGGAAATAAACAAAAAAAGGTATTATTATTATTATATTATTATCCAGGAAATAAACCAAATAAAATGTATTATTATTATTGTTATTATTATTATTATTATTATTATTAACCAGGAAATAAACCAAATCAAATGTATTATTGATATTATTATTATTATTATTATTATTAACCAGGAGATAAACCAAATAAAATGTATTATTATTACTATTATTAACCAGGAAATAAAACAAATAAAATGTATTATTATTATTAACCAGGAAATAAACTAAATAAAATGTATTATTATTATTATTATTATTATTTTTAACCACGAAATAAACCAAATAAAATGTATTATTATTATTATTAACCAGGAAATAAACCAAATAAAATGTATTATTGCTATTATTATTATTGTTATTATTATTATTACTAACCAGGAAATAAACCAAATAAAATGTATTATTATTATTATTATTAACCAGGAGACAAACCAAATAAAATGTATTATTACTATTATTAACCAGGAAATAAACCAAATAAAATGTATTATTATTATTATTATTATTATTATTAACCAGGAAATAAACCAAATAAAATGTATTATTATTATTATTAACCAGGAAATAAACCAAATAAAATGTATTATTATTATTATTACTAACCAGGAAATAAACCAAATAAAATGTATTATTGTTATTATTATTATTATTATTAACCAGGAAATAAAAAATATGTATTCTTATTATTATTATTATTTTTATTATTATTACTAACCAGGAAATAAACCAAATAAAATGTATTATTATTATCATTATTAACCAGGAAATAAACCAAATAAATTATTATTATTATTAATATTATTATAATTTTCCCATTTGTAACCGAGTCTAAAGTGGACTCAAAAAAGTCGACAGGTGTCGTCAATCCTAATCACTCACCTGCGGTCAAGAGGCCACACCATGAAGTTCATTTGATGTGATTGTAAATACGTTCATAGAAGAATTCAACTTTGTCAACGGTTTAGTTTGTGAGCACAGAAGTATAAAGACAGGTGGATGTGGAGCTGACATGGACACCTGGGTCAGGTCTCAGGTAAAAGGGACAGTCCTGCCTACCTTTGACCGAGGCCAGTCCTTCTGCCTTGACTTCAGTGATGTGGAGCTGCTGTGTGCCGTCCTCGTCCACCACCGCCACGCAGAAACCTGCACACACACACACACACACGAGTCCTTCTTTCTCACAACATTTCTATCCAAGTTGTCACACAACTGTTGTGTTTCAGTCACACAACTGTTGTGTTTCACTGAGTTCCTGGTGAGAGGACAAAAGCTGTCTTTGAGGCCTGTAAAACGCCGTAGGATGGGGAGCGACGTGAGGGTGTCGGTCTTGACCCGAGACCTGACTCCCAAGCCAGGCACCTTTTCTTTCAACTCTTTTGTAACCAAATGGCTGTTTATGACCCCCCGTCCCTTTAAAAACATCTGTTGCCGCGTAATCGGGGTAAAGTCCAAATAAAAGAGGAGGCGTACAATCTTACATCAGAGCAAGGGACGACTTTTTTTTGTTACTCGGCGCCGTCATCCAAGTATGTCTTTGAACTGTTTTGTAACCAAATGGCTGTTTATGACCTCCCGTCCCTTTAAAAACATCTGTTGTTTACGTCAGAGCGTAGTACAACTTTTTTTTGATACTCGGCGCCATCATACAACTATGCTAACTTTTGCATGCTAACATTTTATGCTTGCAAAACATGGTTTTTAATATTTTGCGACATCTTCTATGTCCACTTCTCCTATGTTGGCGTGCTCATATTTCCTGCTATCATTTGATCTTAATTGTGTGCGTATAAACGCAAAAACTAATGATTTTTAATACTTGGCGCCATCATACAAGTATGCAAACTTTTATATGTGTATACTAAAAGTATGCTAACATTTTCTGCTATTAAATCATGCTTTTTAATATTTTGCGCCATCTTAAATGTCCACTTCTCCTATGTTGGCATGCTAACATTTTATGCTAGCATTTTATCTTTATTTTGTGCGTTTAAACTTGAAAATTAATTGTTTTTGATACTTGGCTCCTTCATACATGTATGCTAACTTTTGTATGCTAACATTTTAAGATACAAAATCATGTTTTTTGATATTTTGCACCATCGTAAATGTCCACTGATAAGATAAAATGCTAGCATAAAATGTTAGCACGCCAACATTGGAGAAGTGGGCATTTAAGATGGCGCAAAATATAAAAAAAAAAAACATGATTTGCTAGCATAAAATGTTAGGATATGCTAAAATAAAAGTTAGCATAATTGTATGATGGCGGCGATTATCAAAATCCATTAATTTTCCATTTTAAACGCACAAATTTAGATAAAATGCTAGCATAAAATATTAGCACGCTAACATCAGAGAAGTGGATATTTAAGATGGCACAAAATATCAAAAACCATGATTTGCTAGCATACTTTAGTATGCTAATATAAAAGTTACCATTCTTGTATGATGGCGCCAAGTATCAAAAAACATTAATTTTCCAGCTTAAACGCACAAAATGAGATAAAATGTTAGCATAAAATGTTAACACGCCATCATAGGAGAAGTGGACATTTAAGATGCCGCAAAAAAATCGAAAACCATGATTTGCTAGCATAGTTTTTAGTATGCTAATATAAAAATTAATATAATTGTATGTTGGCGCTGAGTATCAAAAAACATTAATTTTCATGTTCGAACGCAGAAAATGAGATAAAATGCTAGCATAAAATGTTAGCATATGCTAATAAAAATTTTAGCATACTTGTATGATGGCGCAGAGTATCAAAAATCATGAATTTTCAAGTTCAAACGCACTAAATTAGATAAAATGTTCCATGATATATATAAATATTTCATTTTTTTTTTCTATTTTTTTCTGAATGAGACCCTTCATAAGTACATTTTTTTATGGCAGACTCTTCCTAAAAGTAGTTTTTTTCTGTTTGAGACTCTTCCAAAGTCTTTTTTTTTTATGATTGAGACCCTTCCTAAGTCAATTTTTTCTGACTGAGACTCTTCCTAAGTCAATTTTTTATGACAGACACTTCCTAAGTCAATTTTTTCTGACTGAGACTCTTCCTAAGTCCATTTTTTTATGACAGACACTTCCTAAGAGTAAATTTTTTTCTGATTTAGACTCTTCCTAAGTCAATTTTTTATGACTGAGACTCTTCTTAAGTCAATTTTTTATGACTAAGACTCTTCTTAAGTCATTTTTTTTCTGACGGATTCTTCCTAAGTCCAATTTTTTTTCTGACAGACTCTTCCTAAGTCATTTTTTTTTTATGACAGACTCTTCCTAAAAGTCAAATTTTTCTGACTGAAACTCTTCCTAAGTAATTTTTTTCGGACTGAGACTCTTCCTAAGTCAATTTTTTATGACTGAGACTCTTCCTAAGTCAATTTCTTATGACTGAGACTCTTCTTAAGTCAATTTTTTATGACTAAGACTCTTCTTAAGTCAATTTTTTTTCTGACGGATTCTTCCTAAGTCCAATTTTTTTTCTGACGGACTCTTCCTAAGTCATTTTTTTTTATGACAGACTCTTCCTAAAAGTCACATTTTTCTGACTGAAACTTTTCCTAAGTAATTTTTTTCGGACTGAGACCCTTCCTAAAACCATTTTTTATGACAGAAACTCTTCCTAAGTCCATTTTTTTTATGACAGACTCTTCCTAAAAGTATTTTTTTTTTCTGATTGAGACTCTTCCTAAGTCAATTTTTTTCTGACTGAGACTCTTCCTGAGTCAATATTTTATGATTGAGAATTCCTAAGTCAATTTTTTCTGACACTCTTCGTAAGTCAATTTTTTATGACAGAGACTCTTCCTAAGTCATTTTTTTATGACTGAGACTCTTCTTAAGTCAATTTTTTTCTGACTGAGATTCTTTAAGCCATTATTTTTCTGACTGAGACTCTTCCTAAGTCTTTTTTTTTTATGACAGACTCTTCCTAAAAGTCAAATTTTTCTGACTGAAACTCTTCCTAAGTAATTTTTTATGACTGAAACTCTTCCTAAGTCCATTTTTTTATGACAGACTCTTCC
>NC_084614.1:82199139-82206639 GCF_033978795.1 Nerophis ophidion | reverse complement strand
TATATATATATATATATATATATATGCGAGCTATAGTCTAGTGCGGCTAATATATGGGAAAGACCATGACTTCTGTTTTGCTTGACCAGCCGTTTTACTGCTTTGTTACGAAACAATTAAACATTCACAAAATATTTCTGTGTATATAACTCATTCCACAACGTATATATATATATATATATATGTATGCAACCATGACTTCTGTTTTGTTTGACCCGCCATTTTACTGCCCTGTTATGAAACAATTAAAGTATGTAAATAAACATTTACAAAATATTTCTTAATAAATAACTCATTCAAAAACGTGTATATGTCTGCGACTTATAGTCAGGTGCGGCTAATACATGGAAAAGACCATGAGACTTCTGTTTTGCTTGACCCACCGTTTTACTACCTTGTTACAAAACAATTAAAGTATGTAAATGAACATTTACAAAATATTTCTGTGTAAATAACTCATTCCACAATGTATATATATCTTGGGACTTATAGTCCGGTGCAGCTAATAAATGGAAAAGACCATGACTTCTATTTTGTTTGACCCGCCTTTTTACTGCCTTGTTAACAATTAACGTTTACAAAATATTTCTGTGTAAATAACTCATTCCACAACGTGTATATATCTGCGACTTATAGTCCGGTGCAGCTAATATATGGAAAATATATATATTTTAACCGTAGTGGGTGTGGCTTATACACCGGTGTGTATTATAGCAAAACATGGTTAAAAATAGTAAATAGTGACATGCATAAATGTTGTATGTAGTTCTGTTGTCCTTGTTTAAAAAAAAAAAAAGGCCGATACACGTCAAAATGCCAACTATGTTATTATCAGGACGATGACCTCACCACATCATAGACGTCCTCCTCAGGTTGGGGCACGTAGAACCGGGCCTGCTCGCCCTCGCCGACCTTCAGACGCAGGTAGTGAGCACACACCTCCAGGTTGTGTTTCTGCAGGCACGACAAACAACTCATTACACCTCGTGTGTGTGTGTGTGTGTGTGTGTGTGTGTATGTGTGTGTGTGTGTGTGCTACCCTTCTTGAGACATGAAGAGGAAAAGAATGTCTCATTTGCACCCCCTGCTGGTGAAATATATCAATATAATGAGGTTGGTCCCAAAAAGGAGGGATTTTCTTTGGGTTTTAAAAGTGCTCCCCCTCTGGTCGACATATGAAATAACAAGTGTGTGTAAGAAATGGAAATGCGCCCCCTTTGGACAGAATTAATACAATAAATATGTATATAGACACATGCTTTAATAATTTGACGTAAATAATGAAGATTAAAAAGCATTTACAAACAAAAAATGATTACAAAAATAAATGAAATCAAAGTTTTTCTCACAAATTGTCGACTTTTTTCTTATAAAATCGGGAACAATTTCTCATATTCTTTCTGTTTCTGTAATATTGCAATATTTTCTTGTAAAATGATTACTTTATTCATGTCAAATTATTTATTTTTAACGCAAAATGGTAAAAAATATAAATATATAATATAAATGTATAAAAAAATATAAATTTTTTTTTTACCGATTTTTGATTTTTTTTGAAGAATTGTTACACATAGGAAACGTGATTCATTAGAAAATAAATTTTGTTGTTGACACTTGGTGCAAAATAAAAACTTTTTAATCAATTTTATTTTTTGGGCATAATTGTTAAAACATAAGGATCGCAATTAATTCGAAAATCGGTTTTGTTGAAACGCGCTGCAAAAAAAAAAAAAATTCTAAATTGATATTTCATTTTTTTCAAGAATTGTTACACATAAGAATCGCGATTCATTCCAAAATAAAAAATGTTCTTACACTTGCTGCAAAAAAACAATACTTTTTAAAAAAAATCTATTTTTGATTTTTTTTAAAGACTTGTTAGACATAAAAACTGCGATTCATTCGAAAATCGATTTTTTGTTGAGACTTTGTGCAAAAAATAAAAAAGATTTAAATTGTTAATTGATTTTTGATTGTTTTGAAGAACTGTTACAAACAGGAATCGCAATTCATTCGAAAATCATAGTCTTTGTTGACACTTGCTGCAACAAAGAAAACATTTTTTTTTAATGAATTTTTTTAAAGAATTGTTACACATAAGAATCGCGATTCATTCGAAAATCAACTTTTTGTTGACACTTGCTGCAAAAAAATTTAAAATACATTTCTAATTGATTTTTTTTTTGGGAAGAATCGTTTCCATTATTCACCCAAGAAACTTTAATTATCAGAGTTCCGGTTGGACGGTTTTTCACGGGACACATTTCCGGCGTTTTTCCGGTTGACAAAAAATGTACCTCTTTATAATCCGGTGCACCCTATGGTCCGGAATATACGGTAATCGCACGTGCTGAGCGATTATCGCCAGCGATATTACGTAGTTCGACCCGTATCGCCGTTAGCCTTTTTTGTATCTGTGTTGAATTGATAAAAGTAATCATCTATGATCAGCATTCCCGTCACTAGAAATATAAGAACCTTTTTCTTAATCCTACGATCCCATTTAAAAGTGTTTATTTGGGCAGAATAAATATCAGCTCCAAATATCGGTGTGGGCCCGCCTCCCCGCTAGAACTGAAGGATCTGCGGTGCTGATGACCCACCTTGCACACGGCACTCAGGACCTCCAGAGCCGTGTCCCCGGGCTGGACCACGGCCAGGACGGGCTGGTCGTCGGGCAGGCAGACCCAGGAGGGCGCCAGGTTCTCCGGGACCCAGATGTCGTTGTCCGGGGTCAGCTGAGGAAGACTCTTGGCCAAACTCTCCCGGTCCTTCTGGAAGAACACGGTCACACATCAACGTCTGGTCCAACTGAAATAATAAACAGCTGAAAAATGTCAACATTATTTCAATCAAATAAATAAAAGTAGGGCCGTGGATGTTTGGGCACAACAAGATTCCATTCTCGATGGTAACAATTCATTTCAGAAAGGATTTTCGATTCAAAACGACTTAAAATTGAAAACCCATAACACTAGGCGCCACTTCTATGACTAAATTATATTCCTCCATTAAATATATCTGATGCATTTCTTTTATATTACTTAACAAAATCTGGGTTTTTTTGAAAAAATTCCACGCCAACATTAAGTGACAGACAGGACAAATTTTGGGGGCAAAAAATAGAAATAATCGATTTTTAATTTTTTTTGTAGAATTGTTATATATAAGAATCACAAATAATTCGATAATTAATTTTTTTATTGACACGTTGCAATAAAAAAATATTTTTAAAATCAATTTTATATTTTTTTAAAGTATCGTTTTTGTTGACACTCGATGCAGAAATTAAAAAAACAATTTAAATAAATACATCCATCCATTTTCTACCGCCTGTCCCATACACATTTTTTAAATTAGATTTTTGGGAAAATTTGTTCCACATAAGAATCGCGATTCATTCGACAATCAATTTTTGTTGTCACTCGCTACAAAAATTATCTAAAAATAAAACACATGTATATTTTTAAATCGATTTTAGATTTTTTTTTTTTGGAATTGTTACATGTAAGTATCGCGTTTCATTGGAAAATCGATTTGACACCGGCTGCAAAAATGTAAATAAAAAAATAGGGAGTGTTTTTAAAATTGTTTTTAAAATCGATATTTTTTAAACAAATGTTAGACATAAGAATTGAGATTCATTCGAAAATGTATATTTTGTTGACACTCGCTGCGAAATTTTTAAAAATAAAATAAAAAACATTTTTTCGATTTTTGATTTTTACAGTAATTGTTATACATAAGAATCGCGATTCATTTTGAAAATCTATTTTTTTGTTGACACTCGATGCAGAAATTAAAAAAACAATTTAAATAAATACATCCATCCATTTTCTACCGCTTGTCCCATACACATTTTATTAATTAGATTTTTGGGAAAATTTGTTACACATAAGAATCGCGATTCATTCGACAATCAATTTTTGTTGTCACTCACTACAAAAATTATTTAAAAATAAAACATGTATATTTTTAAATCGATTTTAGATTTTTTTTAAGGAATTGTTACACGTAAGTATCGCGGTTCATTCGAAAATCGATTTGACACCGGCTGCAAAAATGTAAATAAAAAAATAGGTAGTGTTTTTAAAATCGATTTTTTTTTAAAACAAATGTTAGACATAAGAATCGAGATTCATTCGAAAATGTATATTTTGTTGACACTCGCTGCAAAATTTTTAAAAATAAAATAAAAAACATTTTTTTAAATGGATTTTTGATTTTTACAGTAATTGTTATACATAAGAATCGCGATTCATTTTGAAAATCTATTTTTTTGTTGACACTCGATGCAGAAATTAAAAAAAACATTTAAATAAATACAACCATCCATTTTCTACCGCTTGTCCCATACACATTTTATTAATTAGATTTTTGGGAAAATTTGTTACACATAAGAATCGCGATTCATTCGACAATCAATTTTTGTTGTCACTCGCTACAAAAATTATTTAAAAATAAAACACATGTATATTTTTAAATCGATTTTAGATTTTTTGGGGGGGAATTTTTACATGTAAGTATCGCGGTTCATTCGAAAATCTATTTGACACCGGCTGCGAAAATATAAATAAAAAAATAGGTAGTGTTTTTAAAATTGTTTTTAAAATCGATATTTTTTAAACAAATGTTAGACATAAGAATCGAGATTCATTCGAAAATGTATATTTTGTTGACACTCGCTGCAAAATTTTTAAAAATAAAATAAAAAACATATTTTTTTAAATCGATTTTTGATTTTTACAGTAATTGTTATAAATAAGAATCGCGATTCATTTTGAAAATCTATTTTTTTGTTGACACTCGATGCAGAAATTAAAAAAAACATTTAAATAAATACATCCATCCATTTTCTACCGCTTGTCCCATACACATTTTATTAATTAGATTTTTGGGAAAATTTGTTCCACATAAGAATCGCGATTCATTCGACAATCAATTTTTGTTGTCACTCGCTACAAAAATTATCTAAAAATAAAACACATGTATATTTTTAAATCGATTTTAGATTTTTTTTTTTCGGAATTGTTACACGTAAGTATCGCGGTTCATTCGAAAATCGATTTGACACCGGCTGCAAAAATATGAATAAAAAATAGGGAGTGTTTTTAAAATTGTTTTTAAAATCGATATTTTTTAAACAAATGTTAGACATAAGAATCGAGATTCATTCGAAAATGTATATTTTGTTGACACTCGCTGCGAAATTTTTAAAAATAAAATAAAAAACATTTTTTCGATTTTTGATTTTTACAGTAATTGTTATACATAAGAATCGCGATTCATTTTGAAAATCTATTTTTTTGTTGACACTCGATGCAGAAATTAAAAAAACAATTTAAATAAATACATCCATCCATTTTCTACCGCTTGTCCCATACACATTTTATTAATTAGATTTTTGGGAAAATTTGTTCCACATAAGAATCGCAATTCATTCGACAATCAATTTTTGTTGTCACTCGCTACAAAAATTATTTAAAAATAAAACATGTATATTTTTAAATCGATTTTAGATTTTTTTTAAGGAATTGTTACACGTAAGTATCGCGGTTCATTCGAAAATCGATTTGACACCATAGGGAGTGTTTTTAAAATTGTTTTTAAAATCGATATTTTTTAAACAAATGTTAGACATAAGAATCGAGATTCATTCGAAAATGTATATTTTGTTGACACTCGCTGCGAAATTTTTAAAAATAAAATAAAACAAATTTTTTCGATTTTTGATTTTTACAGTAATTGTTACACATAAGAATCGCGATTCATTCGACAATCAATTTTTGTTGTCACTCGCTACAAAAATTATTTAAAAATAAAACATGTATATTATAAAATCGATTTTGGTTTTTTTTTTAGGAATTGTTACACGTAAGTATCCCGGTTAATTCGAAAATCGATTTGACACCGGCTGCAAAAATATAAATAAAAAAATAGGTAGTGTTTTTAAAATCGATTTTTTTTTAAAACAAATGTTAGACATAAGAATCGAGATTCATTCGAAAATGTATATTTTGTTGACGCTCGCTGCAAAATTTTTAAAAATAATATAAAAAACATATTTTTTTAAATCGATTTTTGATTTTTATAGTAATTGTTATACATAAGAATCGCGATTCATTTTGAAAATCTATTTTTTTGTTGACACTCGATGCAGAAATTTAAAAAAACATTTAAATAAACACATCCATCCATTTTCTACCGCTTGTCCCATACACATTTTATTAATTAGATTTTTGGGAATATTTGTTCCACATAAGAATCGCGATTCATTCGACAATCAATTTTTGTTGTCACTCACTACAAAAATTATTTAAAAATAAAACACATGTATATTTTTAAATCGATTTTAGATTTTTTTTTAGGAATTGTTACACGTAAGTATCGCGGTTCATTCGAAAATCGATTTGACACCGGCTGCAAAAATATAAATAAAAAAATAGGTAGTGTTTTTAAAATCGATTTTTTTAAACAAATGTTAGACATAAGAATCGCGATTCATGCGAAAATGTATATTTTGTTGACACTCGCTGCAAAATTTTTAAAAATAAAATAAAAAACATTTTTTTAAATGGATTTTCGATTTTTACAGTAATTGTTATACATAAGAATCGCGATTCATTTTGAAAATCTATTTTTTTGTTGACACTCGCTGCAGAAATTTAAAAAAACATTTAAATAAACACATCCATCCATTTTCTACCGCTTGTCCCATACACATTTTATTAATTAGATTTTTGGGAAAATTTGTTCCACATAAGAATCGCGATTCATTCGACAATCAATTTTTGTTGTCACTCGCTACAAAAATTATTTAAAAATAAAACACATGTATATTTTTAAATCGATTTTAGATTTTTTTTAAGGAATTTTTACACGTAAGTATCGCGGTTCATTCGAAAATCTATTTGACACCGGCTGCGAAAATATAAATAAAAAAATAGGTAGTGTTTTTAAAATCGCATTTTTTAAACAAATGTTAGACATAAGAATCGCGATTCATTCGAAAATGTATATTTTGTTGACACTCGCTGCAAAATTTTTTAAAAATAAAATAAAAAACATATTTTTTTAAATCGATTTTTGATTTTTACAGTAATTGTTATACATAAGAATCGCGATTCATTTTGAAAATCTATTTTTTTGTTGACACTCGCTGCAGAAATTTAAAAAAACATTTAAATAAACACATCCATCCATTTTCTACCGCTTGTCCCATACACATTTTATTAATTAGATTTTTGGGAATATTTGTTACACATAAGAATCGCGATTCATTCCACAATCAATTTTTGTTGTCACTCGCTACAAAAATTATTTAAAAATAAAACACATGTATATTTTTAAATCGATTTTAGATTTTTTTTTTTCGGAATTGTTACACGTAAGTATCGCGGTTCATTCGAAAATCGATTTGACACCGGCTGCAAAAATATAAATAAAAAAATAGGTAGTGTTTTTAAAATCGTATTTTTTAAACAAATGTTAGACATAAGA
>NC_084614.1:82184139-82194139 GCF_033978795.1 Nerophis ophidion | reverse complement strand
TGAATGCAAGGCATACTTGGTCAACAGCCATACAGGTCACACTGAGGGTGGCCGTATAAACAACTTTAACGGTGTTACACCACACTGTGAACCCACACCAAACAAGAATGACAAACATATTTCGGGAGAACATCCGCACCGTAACACAACAGAAAAAATACCCAGAAGCCCTTGCAGCACTAACTCTTCCGGGACGCTACAATATACACCCCCGCTACCACCAAAACTGGATTTTGCATGTCAGTATAAAGTTATATAAGCCCTGCTTGTTCAATATTCAATGCAAAACTTCTTTGGGTCCTATTAAAAGGTTAAGTTGTTCAACTTGGGCTTTGTTCAGTTTAACATTTTGGCCCACTTTGTATTTGGAGTTTGACACATCTGGGTTAGAGTGTCCGCCCTGAGATGGGTAGGTTGTGAGTTCAAACCCCTGCTGAGTCATACCAAAGACTATAAAAATGGGAGCCATTACCTCCCTGCTTGGCACTCAGCATGAAGAGTTGGAATTGGGGGTTAAATCACCAAAAATGATTCCCGGCCGTGGCCACCCCTGCTGCTCACTGCTCCCCTCACCTCCCAGGGGGTGAACAAGGGTGATGAGAATAATTTCGCCACCATTGGTACTTTAACTCTGGAGTCCTGAAATTTTTCCTTTTCGGGGTGGCGGGGGTGCTGAAGCCTATCTCAGCTGCATTCGGGCGGAAGGCGAGGTACACCCTGGACAAGTCGCCACCTCATTGCGGACCAAGCATCATAACAGTAATTTTTCAGATTTGCCATAGCACTGTTTTCTTGAAAAAGGTGCAGTAGCGCTCTAGAGTCCTGGATTTTTTTTTTTTTTATTTGTAAAGTAACGAGTAGCTATAATAAATCCCTTTTTTAAAGTCATTTTCTCTGTATATTTTGCACCAAAAAAATATTTCCAATGCATTCAAGTTAGTCCAAAACCCAAATTAAATTCAAGTTTGAGACAAATAGTATAGAAATCTTCTCATACAATGAAGGGAAAAATAATGCAGATAACAAAGGCCGCAGTTTGAGACTGTAACAGACTATTTCTGTTTACAGTATTTTCTGTGGGAGGGGAAAAGAAAGTGGTCCCCCTTCTAGCTTGCATGATATGCTTTTTGGCCTGCGGCGTGCCTGATGTCAGTGCTGTGCGGGGGTGGAAGCAGATCAATCTCCCACAGACCCACTGGGGACTCTTCCACGGCGCTGAGAGTGGCTTCTCTTGTCTCCAAAAGTGTACTCTCTGAGTACTTCATCTCCAACGGAACGGACTCAATTCATATTCATATTTGCATCATTTTGAAGCTGCAGATGTAATCAAGTATGAAAAAATAACGTTAATGGGTCCGATTGTAAGAGCGCAAATAAAGTGGATGAAAGAGGGAAAAGGACATCATGAAAGGGCTCAAGGAGGTGGAAAATGGAGAGTTGTTGCTGGCCTGGGGGGGGCAGAGAACATTTGTAAGCCGCTATCAGACGCTCCAGTAATTTATAAAGACCACATACAATTTTACTCTCTGGCTCTCAAGAAAGGCGGACGCTTCCTTTCCCTCTTCTTTATCGCTCCTGCTTTTGTTTTGTCAAGTTTTTTGGAGCCCCTTTTTGCACTGCTTTCCATCGCCTAAGAAGTGGAATTGATCAACTTGCCTCTGAAATTTACAAGATCTTCTGGAAGAAAAGCTTGGGTTCGGGGGAGAACACTGAATACATCTACCTATTCAGAATCATGGTTGGAGTGAAAGAAATGTGGTGACGCAGGCATTTGTGGTTTCTGAACCAAATCACAAACTGGATAACATCTTGGGTAAGCTTTCCGCACTGCAAAGCGAAGTAATGATCAATTTGACTGAAAACCATTTGCTCGCCCCTAACCAAAACATTCCTTGTTTACAATTTATCATGGTTTCTGAACTAAATCACAAACTGGAAAACATCTTGGGGAAGCTTTCCGCTCTGCAAAGCGAAGTAATGATCAATTTGACAATAATGTATTTGCTCGCCCTGACCAAAACAATCCTTGTTTACAATTTATCATGGTTTCTGAACTAAATCACAAACTGGATAACATCTTGGGAAAGCTCTGCAAAGTGAAGTTAAGATCAATTTGATTAAAATGTATTTGCTCTCTCTAACCAAAAATCAATCTTTGTATACAATGTATCATGGTTTCTGAACTCAATCACAAACTGGAAAACATCTTGGGGAAGCTTTCCACACTGCAAAGAGAAGTTATGATCAATTTGACTAGAATGTATTTGCTCTCCCTAACCAAAACAATCCTTGTTTACAATTTATCATGGTTTCTGAACAAAATCACAAACTGGAAAACATCTTGGGGAAGCTTTCCGCACTGCAAAGCGAAGTAATGATCAATTTGACTAGAATGTATTTGCTCGCCCTAACCAAAATAATCCTTGTTTACAATTTTATAATGGTTTCTGAACTAAATCACTAACTGGATAACATCTTGGGGAAGCTTGCTGCTCTGCAAAGCTAAGTAATGATCATTTTGACTAGAACATATTTGATGTCCCTGACCAAAACAATCCTTGTTTACAATTTTATAATGGTTTCTGAACTAAATCACAAACTGGAAAACATCTTGGGTAAGCTTTACGCACTGCAAAGCGAAGTTATGATCAATTTGACTAGAATGTATTTGCTCGCCCTAACCAAAATAATCCTTGTTTACAATTTTATAATGGTTTCTGAACTAAATCACTAACTGGATAACATCTTGGGGAAGCTTGATGCTCTGCAAAGCGAAGTAATGATCAATTTGACAGTAATGTATTTCCTCGCCCTGACCAAAACAATCCTTGTTTACAATTTATCATGGTTTCTGAACTAAATCACAAACTGGATAACATCTTGGGGAAGGTTTCCGCTCTGCAAAGCGAAGTAATGATCAATTTGACAATAATGTATTTGCTCGCCCTGACCAAAACGTTCCTTGTTTACAATTTATCATGGTTTCTGAACTAAATCACAAACTGGGTAACATCTTGGGGAAGCTGTCCGCACTGCAAAGCAAAGTAATGATCATTTTGACTAAAATGTATTTGCTCGCCCTGACCAAAACGTTCCTTGTTTACAATTTATCATGGTTTCTGAACTAAATCACTAACTAGATAACATCTTGGGGAAGCTTGCTGCTCTGCAAAGCTAAGTAATGATCAATTTGACTAGAACATATTTGATGTCCCTGACCAAAACAATCCTTGTTTACAATTTTATAATGGTTTCTGAACTAAATCACAAACTGGATAACATCTTGGGTAAGCTTTCCACACTGCAAAGCGAAGTAATGATCAATTTGACTGAAAACTATTTGCTCGCCCCTAACCAAAACATTCCTTGTTTACAATTTATCATGGTTTCTGAACTAAATCACAAACTGGAAAACATCTTGGGGAAGCTTTCCGCACTGCAAAGCGAAGTAATGATCAATTTGACAATAATGTATTTGCTCGCCCTGACCAAAACAATCCTTGTTTACAATTTATCATGGTTTCTGAACTAAATCACAACCTGGGTAACATCTTGGGAAAGCTCTGCAAAGTGAAGTTATGATCAATTTGATTAAAATGTATTTGCTCTCTCTAACCAAAAATCAATCTTTGTATACAATGTATCATGGTTTCTGAACTCAATCACAAACTGGAAAACATCTTGGGGAAGCTTTCCACACTGCAAAGAGAAGTTATGATCAATTTGACTAGATGTATTTGCTCTCCCTAACCAAAACAATCCTTGTTTACAATTTATCATGGTTTCTGAACAAAATCACAAACTGGAAAACATCTTGGGGAAGCTTTCCACTCTGCAAAGCAAAGTAATGATCAATTTGACAATAATGTATTGGCTCGCCCTTACCAAAACGTTCTTGTTTACAATTTATCATGGTTTTTGAACTAAATCACAAACTGGATAACATCTTGGGTAAGCTTTACGCACTGCAAAGCGAAGTTATGATCAATTTGACAATAATGTATTTGCTCGCCCTGACCAAAACGTTCCTTGTTTACAATTTATCATGGTTTCTGAACTAAATCACAAACTGGAAAACATCTTGGGGAAGCTTCCGCTCTGCAAAGTGAAGTAATGGTCAATTTGACAATAATGTATTTGCTCGCCCTGACCAAAACAATCCTTGTTTACAATTTATCCTGGTTTCTGAACTAAATCAGAACTGGATAACATCTTGGGGAAGCTTTAAGCACTGCAAAGAGAAGTTATAATCTATTTGACTGAAAACTACTTGCTCGCCCCTAACCAAAACATTCCTCGTTTACAATTGATCATGGTTTCTGAACTAAATCACAACCTGGACAACATCTTGGGTAAGCTTTCCACTCTGCAAAGCGAAGTTATGATCAATTTGACTAAAATGTATTTGCTCTCCCTGACCAAAACAATCATTGTTCACAATGTTATAATGGTTTCTGAACTAAATCACAACCTGGACAACATCTTGGGTAAGCTTTCCGCTCTGCAAAGCGAAGTTATAATCAATTTGACTAGAATGTATTTGCTCACCCTGACCAAAACAATCATTGTCCACAATTTGTCTCCCTCCGCACTGACCTTGGTGAGGTCACGGTGTACACACACCTCTGAGACACCTTCCCCCCTTGGGTTTGGTTTTTGTCTCCTTCTCCTTTGACTTCCTGCCTCACTGCCAGCTCTGTCCTTGGATGCTTGCACCCACCTAATGTTGTTGCCACTTTTGAGGTGGCGTGACAGAAAAGTTGTGTGTGGAGAGAAAACTTACAGACTTCTCACTGGCCGAGTCTTCAAAGGTCTGCTCTGCGGGCGGCTTGGGCGTGTCTCCCCCGTCAACAAACACCTGCCAGGGACAGGAAGTGCCAGGTGAGGACCTCACCTGCAGGTAACCCGCATGCTTGACTACCTGGCTGATGGAGGTGTGTCCCTTGGACTTCCTGCGTGCGGCAGAGTCCAGACCCCACAGGGAGGAGAAGCGGCTGCGACGCTTGCTGAAGGTGCGATGGACGGCCTGACTCCGCCTCTTCACGCTGTTCTCCGTGCGGGCAGACACCTGTGGGGCACAGCAGTCCTACATTTACACTCTGCTTGTACTCACTACATTATGGGTCATCTGTATGTATGGGGAGCTGGAGCCTATCCCAGCTCAATTTGGATGAGGGGCAGGGTTGTTGGAGCCTATTCCAGCTAAAGTTGGGTTGGAGGTGGAGTAGCTGGAGCCTATCCCAGTTCTATTTGGATGAGGGGCGGGGTAGCTGGAGCTCATCCCAGCTCAATGGGGGGGGGGGGGGGTGTTGGAGCCTATCCAAGCTCAATTTGGATGAGGGGCGGGTCGCTGGGGTCTATCCTAGCTCAATTTGGGTGTGGTGGGGGGTAGTTGGAGCCTATTCCAGCTGAATTTGGATGAGGGGCGGGGTAGCTGGAGTCTATCCCAGCTCAATTTGGGTGAGAGTTGGGGTCATTGGGGCCTATCCCAGCTGAATTTGGATGAGGGGTGGGGTAGCTGGATCTTATCCCAGCTCAATGGGGGGGTTGGAGCCTATCCAAGCTCAATTTGGATGAGGGGTGGGTAGCTGTAGCCTATCCCAGCTGAATTTGGTAGAGGCGGGGTAGCTGGAACCTTTCACAGCTGAATTTGGTAGAGGCAGGGTCGCTGGAGCCTATCCCAACTGAATTTGGTAGAGGGGCGGGGTCGCTGGGGTCTATCCTAGCTCAATTTGGGTGTGGTGGGGGGTAGCTGGAGCATATTCCAGCTGAATTTGGATGAGGGGCGGGGTAGCTGGAGTCTATCCCAGCTCAATTTGGGTGAGAGTTGGGGTCGTTGGGGCCTATCCCAGCTGAATTTGAATGAGGAGCGGGGTAGCTGGAGCTTATCCCAGCTCAATGGGGGGATTGGAGCCTATCCAAGCTCAATTTGGATGAGGGGTGGGTAGCTGGAGCCTATCCCAGCTGAATTTGGTAGAGGCGGGGTAGCTGGAACCTTTCACAGCTGAATTTGGTAGAGGCAGGGTCGCTGGAGCCTATCCCAACTGAATTTGGTAGAGGTGTGGTAGCTGGAGCCTATCCCAGCTGAATTTGGTAGAGACTGGGTAGCTGGAGCCTATCCCAGCTGAATTTGGCAGAGAGGCGACTTAGCTGGAGCCTATCCCAGCTGAATTTGGTAGAGAGGCGACTTAGCTGGAGCCTATCCCAGCTGAATTTGGTAGTGGCGGGGTTGCTGGAGCCTATCCCATCTAAATTTGGTAGGGAGGCGGTTAAGCTGGAGCCTATCCCATCTAAATTTGGTGGGGAGGCGGTTAAGCTGGAGTCAATCCCGGCTGAATTTGGGCAAGAGACGGCGTAGCAAGAGTATGTCAGCTGAATTTGGGCAAGAGGCGGCGTAGCTAGAGGCAATCCCGACTGAATTTGGGCGAGAGGCGGGTTAGTTGGAGTCTACCCCAGCTAAATTGGGGTGGGGGGGGGGGGGGGGTTGCAGCCTACCAGGTACTCCAGCTAAATTGGGACAAGAGCTGGAGACTATCTTAGCTGAGTTTGGTCAAGGACCGGCGTTTTGGGCAAGAAGTGGCGTAGCTAGTCCATCCCAGCTGAATTTGGGCAAGAGGCCGGGTAGCTGGAGCCTATCCCATCTAAATTTGGTAGGGAGGCGGTTAAGCTGGAGTCAATCTCGGCTGAATTTGGGCAAGAGACGGCGTAGCAAGAGTCTATCTCAGCTGAATTTGGGCAAGAGGCGGCGTAGCTAGAGGCAATCCCGACTGAATTTGGGCGAGAGGCGGGTTAGTTGGAGTCTACCCCAGCTAAATTGGGGGGGGGTTGCAGCCTACCAGCTACTCCAGCTAAATTTGGACAAGAGCTGGAGACTATCTTAGCTGAGTTTGGGCAAGAAGCGGCGTAGCTAGTCCATCCCAGCTGAATTTGGGCAAGAGTCCGGGTAGCTGGAGCCTACTCCAGCTAAATTTGGACAAGAGCTGGAGTCCATCATGGCTGAATTTGGGCGAGAGGCAGCGTAGCTGGAGTCTACCCCAGCTAAATTTGGGGAGGGGGGAGGGGGGGGGTTGCAGCCTACCCCAACTGAATTTGGGTGGGGCGACGTAGCTGGGGTCTATCTCAGCTGAATTTGGGCACGAGGCGGCGTAGCTAGAGTCAATCCCAGCTGAATTTGGGCACGAGGCGGTGTGGCCGCTAGAGTCAATCCCAACTGAACTTGGGCGAGAGGCGGGTTAGCTGGAGCCTACCCCAGCTAAATTTTGACGAGAGCTGGAGCCTATATCAGCTGAATTTGGATGAGGAGCGGGGTAGTTGGAGCCTATCCCAGCTGAAGTTGGGTGAGAGGCGGGGTAGTTGCGAAACGCTCGGACATGTTTTGTTTCCGCTCACATTCCCCATCGACGACACGTCTCCCACTGCCTGCTGTCTCTTTTACAAGCGGCCTCCATTAGCGGGATTACGTCAAAGCGATTTAAGCGATTCCCAATAAAGCTTTTGTGGACCATTTGGATTTGTCCCCACTACTTTTCTTCCCACTGTTTACACTTTCAAGCTTTCTTCTTCTCCCACACTTCACAATATTCTCATCAGTAGCAGCGGCTTTCAATGAGTTCTTGTTGGGGGGATAAAACAATTGTGTGCTAACGTCTGACAGGGGGAGACAGGGAGGGAGGGGGGCTGTTTTAGGGGGGTGTGAAGGAGATAAGGAGACAAAGGAAAGGAGGATGTAGGCAGTAAGGAAGGGAAGGAGGGTGCTGAGGGTGGGAAAAGAAAAAGGCTGGTTTGTGGGAAAGTGCCTCAGGGATGGCACAGTTTATATTGATCCACCCACCAATCAACAACATCCACCTCTGGCATGTGTGTGTGTGTGTTTTGGCAATTCGGACTTAATGGGGACATGGCTCTGTTTACACAGTCACCTTTAGGGGACTTCTGACGGTATGAGGACCTGATAGGCATCTTGATCTGACTAAGTGATTTTTACGCTTTGGCCCATAAAACATGTTGACTGGTTAGTTTCAGTGTTAGACAGTCACCTTTTAGGCGACCTCTGACGGTATGGGGACCAAAAAACAGGTCCGGGATCAGCATGATTATAAAACATTACCTTAAAGTATGATTCACTTTCAGAACTTTCCATCTAGAGTTGCGTACAACTTCATTACTGCTAAATAGAAGTTTTCAGTAAAGATGCAGGATTTGCTTTAACATATAAGTGGTGAAACTTCCTATAAGAGGACATCTATCTGTAAGTGCTGTATTCTGAGGATCATGTCATATATATTTTTTTTTAAATGGTCCTCAGTAGTCACGTACAAATGTGTGTGAATTATGCAAAATGATTAAAATTTGGTCCCCATGAACCATATTAACTCTTTTTCCCCCAGGGTCCCCAGTAAGTATGATCAGCACATTACTTCATCAATACAGAGATTTAAAGACATGTATGAGCTAACTGGGCAGTAGCTATTTTACTTCATTTTTTTCACGCCTCCACAACCTGTAGAATGGGTGGTCCCCACAAGTCCTGTTTAAAAACTTGGTCCCCATTCCAAATGATAACCTGTGTGTGTGTGTTTTGGCAATTCGGACTTAATGGGGACATGGCTCTGTTTACACAGTCACCTTTAGGGGACTTCTGACGGTATGAGGACCTGATAGGCATCTTGATCTGACTAAGTGATTTTTACGCTTTGGCCCATAAAACATGTTGACTGGTTAGTTTCAGTGTTAGACAGTCACCTTTTAGGCGACCTCTGACGGTATGGGGACCAAAAAACAGGTCCGGGATCAGCATGATTATAAAACATTACCTTAAAGTATGATTCACTTTCAGAACTTTCCATCTAGAGTTGCGTACAACTTCATTACTGCTAAATAGAAGTTTTCAGTAAAGATGCAGGATTTGCTTTAACATATAAGTGGTGAAACTTCCTATAAGAGGACATCTATCTGTAAGTGCTGTATTCTGAGGATCATGTCATATATATTTTTTTTTAAATGGTCCTCAGTAGTCACGTACAAATGTGTGTGAATTATGCAAAATGATTAAAATTTGGTCCCCATGAACCATATTAACTCTTTTTCCCCCAGGGTCCCCAGTAAGTATGATCAGCACATTACTTCATCAATACAGAGATTTAAAGACATGTATGAGCTAACTGGGCAGTAGCTATTTTACTTCATTTTTTTCACGCCTCCACAACCTGTAGAATGGGTGGTCCCCACAAGTCCTGTTTAAAAACTTGGTCCCCATTCCAAATGATAACCTGTGTGTGTGTGTTTTGGCAATTCGGACTTAATGGGGACATGGCTCTGTTTACACAGTCACCTTTAGGGGACTTCTGACGGTATGAGGACCTGATAGGCATCTTGATCTGACTAAGTGATTTTTAAGCTTTGGCCCATAAAACATGTTGACTGGTTAGTTTAAGTGTGACACAGTCACCTTTTAGGCGACCTCTGACGTTATGGGGACCAAAAAACAGGTCCGTGATCAGCATGATTATAAAACATTACCTTAAAGTATGATTCACTTTCAGAACTTTCCATCTAGAGTTGCGTACAACTTCATTACTGCTAAATAGAAGTTTTCAGTAAAGATGCAGGTTTTCTTTAACATTTAAGTGGTGAAACTTCCTATAAGAGGACAGACGTAGTGCTGTATTCTGAGGATCATGTCACATTTTTTTTTTTCTACGGTATGGGGACCTGATAGTCAGATCCATTCTGAAGATGCCTGAGTGATTTTTTTAAGCTTTGGCCCATAAAATATGTTGACTGGTTAGTTTGAGTGTTAGACAGTCACCTTTTAGGGGACTTCTGACCGTATGGGGACCAGAAAACAGGTCCGTGATCAGCATGATTATAAAACATTATTACCTTAAAGTATGATTCACTTTCAGAATTTTCCATCCTTCTATATATGTTAGTTGGAGTTGCAGACAACTTCATCTCTGCTAAATAGCGGTTTTCAGTAAAGATGCAGGATTTGCTTTAA
>NC_084614.1:82124139-82179139 GCF_033978795.1 Nerophis ophidion | reverse complement strand
GGAGGTGAGTGACCCTAATATGTGGCTTTCATTGCCCCCCCCCCCCCCACTCTGCCACTGTCACATCTGCCCCCCCCCCCCACTCTGCCACTGTCATGTCTGCCCCCCCCCCCCCACTCTGCCACTGTCACATCTGCCCCCCCCCCACTCTGCCACTGTACGTCTGACAGGTGCCATGAATACAAATAAGACATGTTCCTACTTGACAATGGTGGCTGACAGTGTGGCCTTTTTCAACGTCAACAAACACGTGGGACCTTAGATCTCTGCCACATGCTCTGAGGATTTTTAAATCCATTTGATATGAGAATAATGTCTCTCAAATTCTCAGCTTTAGTCATGTCAATAATGTGCAAGCTCCTTATTTAGCAGGGTGTCGGGAGTCCTCCTCTAACTGAGACAACAATGCTGTCTAAGACCAGATCTGATCAGTCTCAGACTGGTTCTGATTATTCTAAGTCTACAACTAGATCTGACTCATCTAAGTCAAAGACTATATCTGTGACCAGCCTGAGACTAGATTGGCCCATTCTGAGTCTCAGACTAGACCTGACAAGTCTCAGACTAGATCGGACCAATCTAAGTCCAAGACTAGATACATTAGGACCCATCTAAGACTAAGACTAGATCTGACTAATCTAAGTCTGAGACTAGATATGTCCAATCTAAGTCTAAGACTAGATATAGTCGCACCAATCTAAGACTAAGACTAGATATGACCAGTCTGAGACTAACACAGACTAATCTTAGTCTACGACTGGATCTAACCAGTCTGAGACTAGAACGGGACCAATGTAAGTAAGAATAGATACACTAGGACCGATCTAAGTCAAAGACTAGATCTGACCAGTCTAAGGCTAACACTAGATCTGACCAGTCTCAAACTAGATATGTCCAATCTAAGTCTAAGAATAGATATAGTAGCACCAATCTAAGACTAAGACTAGATATGACCATTCTGAGACTAGCACGGACCAATCTTAGTCTACGATTGGATCTGACCAGTGTGAGACTAGAACGGGACCAATGTAAGTAAGAATAGATACAGTAGGACCAATCTAATTCATAGACTAGATCTGACCAGTCTAAGGCTAAGACTAGATATGACCAATCTCAGACTAGATATATCCAATCTAAGTCTAAGACTAGATACAGTAGCACCAATCTAATACTAAGACTAGATCTGACCAATCTAAGTCGAAGACCAGATACATTAGGACCCATCTAAGACTGAGACTAGAGCTGACCAATCTAAATCTAAGTCTAAAAATAGTTACAGTAGGACCAATCTAAGTCTAAGACTAAATCTGATAAATCTAAGTCTAAGACTAGTCCTGAACAATCTAAGTCTAGGACTAGATCTGACCAGTCTCAGACTAGATCTGACCAATCTAAGTCTAAGACTAGATACAGTAGGATCAATCTAAGTCTAAGACTAAATCTGACCCGTCTGAGACTAGAACGGATCATCTCCGTGTAAGACTAGATCTGACCAGTCCGAGACTAGAACGGACCAATTTAAGTTCAAGAATAGATACAGTAGGACCAACTAAGTCCAGGACTAAATCTGACCAGTCTGAGACTAAAACGGCCCAATCTAAGTCCAAGACCAGATCTGACCAGCCTCGGACCGGATCCGACCAATCAAAGTCTACGACTAGAGACAGTAGGACCAATCTAAGTCTAAGACTTTATCTGGCCAATCTAAGTCTAAGATTAGATCTGACCAGTCTGAGACTAAATTTGATCAAAGTCTAAGACTAGGTCTGTCCAGTCCAAGGTTGGCAAGTGTTGCTGTCGCTGTCTTCGAGGCCGGTCCTGGTTCACCCCGTTCCGCTGCAAGCCCGCAGGCCACGCCCCCTCCACATATATATGTGTGTGTGTGTGTATATATAAATGTGTGTGTGTGTATATATAGTGCCCTCAAAGTGTGTATTCATTTAATAAAATAAGGATGCTCGAACTACTGTCTCATTATTTATTTTAACATTTTGTAACCGTATTCAAGAACCAATAAATGGAGGTTCCACCATACTGTACATACAGTACATGGGGCAAATAACAATAATAGTTGTACCTGGAAGAGGAAGGCGTCTCCTGCAGAGTTGCTGAGGCAGAAGACAAAATCCTTCTTGGGGTGTTCAGGCACCGCCTGCACGATGGCGTTCTCCGCCCACAGAGCGTGTTTGGGAACGCTGTTGTTGTCGATCCCAGAGCGGCCGTCAGACTCGTACAGGAAGAGAGTGCAGCCTGGGCCACAGTTTAAGAGTCACATTTCTTTGCAGGACGACACTAAAAGTGTTAATGAGGCCACAAGCACAACAACAACAACTAGGACCGATACCGAGACCGATTAGTAGGAGTCATAGTAGTCAAGGAAGCCGATGTTCATTAGCAGTAAAAGTTATTTAAACATGAATATTATATGTCAGTAAACATCTGGACAAGGTTTTAAGTTAATTTTTTCGGACGTGTTCCAAGTACCTGGACACAGTGGACAGTGAGTACATAAAAATGGAAAGCGAGCTAAGGAAAACACTCCAAACTCTGAAAGTACACACACTCTGTCAATTCTCTTATACAAGTGCTGGTCATATTATTAGAATATCATGAAAAAGTTGATTTATTTCATTAATTCCATTTAGAAAGTCAAACTTGTAGAATGTATACATTCATTCCAAACAGACTGATACATTTCAAGTGTTTTTTGCCAAAAAGGAGATGGTAATACCTGACAACCAATGAAAACCCTGAATTCAACATCTCAGAAAATGAGAATATGGTGAAAAGGTCAGATATTGAAGACACCTGGTGCCACACTCTAATTAGCTAACTCACTCAAAACACCTGGAAAAGCCTTTAAATGGTCTCTCGTTTTGATTCTGTATGCCACACAATCATGGGGAAGACTGCTGACTTGACAACTGTCCAAAAGAGGACCATTGATACTTTAAAGAAGGAGGACAAGACACAAAAGGTCATTGCCAAAGAGGTTGGATGTTCCCAGAGCTCTGTGTCCAAGCACATTAATAGAGAGGCCAAGGGAAGACAAAGATGTGCTAGAAAAAAGTGTACAAGCAAGAGGGATAACCGCGCCCTGGAGAGGATTGTCAAACAAAACACATTCAAAAATGTGGGGGAGATCCACAAAGAGTGGACTGCAGCTGGAGTCAGTGCTTCAAGAACCACCACGCACCGACGTATGCAAGATATGGGCTTCAGCTGTCACATTCCTTGTGTAAAGCCACTCTTGAATAAGAGACAACGTCAAAAGCGTCTCGCCTGGGCTCAAGACAAAAAGGACTGGACTGCTGCTGAGTGGTCCAAAGTTATGTTTTCAGATGAAAGTCCATTTTGTATCTCCTTTGGAAATCAAGGTCCCAGAGTCTGGAGGAAGACAGGAGAGGCACAGAATCCACGTTGCCTGAAGTCCAGTGTCAAATGTCCACAATGGGTAATGGTCTGGGGTGCCATGTCATCTGCTGGTGTTGGTCCACTGGGTTTCCTGAGGTCTAGGGTCACTGCAGCAGTCTACCAGGAAGTTTTATGCTGCCTGCCGCCGACCAAGTTTATGGAAGTGAAGATTTCATTTCCCAACATGACTTGGCACCTGCACACAGTGCCAAATATACCAGTACCTGCTTTAAGGACCATGGTATCCCTATTCTTGATTGGCCTGCAAACTCACCTGACCTTAACCCCATAGAAAATCTAAGGGGTATTGTGAAGCGGAAGAAGCCAGATGAAATAAAGCAACTTTTTCATGATATTCTAATAATAAGAACAGCACCTGTATACTCTTTCATTTTAGATTTCTAGAGTGTTTGAATATCACATCGCCCTAAATGTGTAGACTATAAAGTACACAAACACAAAAAGGGATTCTAGTGGGTCAGGCCAATCTTTCCTTTTCTCTAAAACCAAAACTGGGGAAATGCGTAGTGTTCTAGACTTCACTGAAGACATGATTTTATTTCACAATTCCTTGAGTGAAAAAAAGGCCCAGTTAGGCCAAAAGTGTGCACAGAAGTAAGGGTAGGAACGCCTGAGAAACATTTGAAAGGGGAACAAACAAAAAGGGTGGAAAAGCCTTGGAAACATTTGAAAAGAGAACCAACGAAAAGGTTAGAAAAGCCTCGGAAACATTTGAAATGGGAACAAACGAAAAGGGTAGAAAATCCTCTGAAACATTTGAAATGGGAACGAAACAGAAATAGGTAGAAAATCCTCTGAAACATTTGAAATGGGAACAAACAGAAAAGGATAGAAAAACCTCTGAAACAATTGAAAGGGGAACTAATGAAAAGGGTAGAAAAGCTCCGGAAACATTTGAAATGGGTACAAACGAAAAGGGTAGAAAATACTCTGAAACATTTGAAATGGGAAAGAAACAGAAATAGGTAGAAAATCCTCTGAAACATATGAAATGGGAACAAACAGAAAAGGATAGAAAAGCCTCGGAAACATTTGAAAAGAGAACTAACGAAAAGGGTAGAAAAGCCCCGGAAACATTTGAAAAGGGAACAAACAAGAAGGGTAGAAAATACTCTGAAACATTTGAAATGGGAAAGAAACAGAAATAGGTAGAAAATCCTCTGAAACATTTGAAATGGGAACAAACAGAAAAGGATAGAAAAGCCTGGGAAACATTTGAAAAGAGAACTAACGAAAAGGGTAGAAAAGCCCCGGAAACATTTGAAATGGGTACAAACGAAAAGGGTAGAAAATACTCTGAAACATTTGAAATGGGAAAGAAACAGAAATAGGTAGAAAATCCTCTGAAACATATGAAATGGGAACAAACAGAAAAGGATAGAAAAGCCTCGGAAACATTTGAAAGGGGAACTAATGAAAAGGGTAGAAAAGCCCCGGAAACATTTGAAATGGTTACAAACGAAAAGGGTAGAAAATACTCTGAAACATTTGAAATGGGAAAGAAACAGAAATAGGTAGAAAATCCACTGAAACATTTGAAATGGGAACAAACAGAAAAGGATAGAAAAGCCTTGGAAACATTTGAAAAGGGAACTAACGAAAAGGGTAGAAAATCCTCGGAAACATTTGAAATGGAAACAAAGGAATAGGGGAGAAAATCCTCGGAAACATTTGAAATGGAAACAAAGGAATAGGGGAGAAAAGCCTCGGAAACATTTGAAATGGGAACTAACGAAAAGGTTAGGAACATTTGAAATTGAAACAAACAAAAAAGTGTAAAAAAACCTTGGAAACATTTGAAATGGAAACAAAGAAAAAGAATAGAAGAACCTCAAAAAATTTGAAATGGGAACTAATGAAAAGGGTAGAAAACCCTCGGAAACATTTGAAATGAGAACAAACAAAAAGGGTAGAAAAGCCTTGGAAACTTTGAAATGGGAACTCAACGAAAAAGGCCTAAAATCCTCAGAAACATTTCACATGGGAACTTAACAAAAAAGGTTAGAAAATCCTCAGAAACATTTGAAATGGTAACTATCGAAAAGGGTAAAAAAGCTTCAAGAGGTAGTCACCAGAAATGGCTTTTTCACTTCACAGGTGAGCTTGAAGCCCATCCAGAGAATGCCAAAAGTGTGCAAAGCAGTAATTACAGCAGAACAAAGGTGGCTATTTTGAAGAAACTCGAAAATAAAGCATGTTTTCAGTCATTTCACCTTTTTTTTGTGAAGAACATCAATAAGAATTAACCCCACATGTGTTGATTCTTACTTCGGATGTGACTATCATTCTTACTTCAGATGTGACTATCATTCTTACTTCAGATGTGACTATCATTCTTACTTCAGATGTGACTATCATTCTTACTTCAGATGTGACTATCATTCTTACTTCAGATGTGACTATCATTCTTACTTCAGATGTGACTATCATTCTTACTTCAGATGTGACTATCATTCTTATTTCAGATGTGACTATCATTCTTACTTCAGATGTGACTATCATTCTTACTTCAGATGTGACTATCATTCTTACTTCAGATGTGACTATCATTCTTACTTCAGATGTGACTATCATTCTTACTTCAGATGTGACTATCATTCTTACTTCAGATGTGACTATCATTCTTACTTCAGATGTGACTATCATTCTTACTTCAGATGTGACTATCATTCTTACTTCGGATGTGACTATCATTCTTACTTCGGATGTGACTATCATTCTTACTTCGGATGTGACTATCATTCTTACTTCGGATGTGACTATCATTCTTACTTCGGATGTGACTATCATTCTTACTTCAGATGTGACTATCATTCTTACTTCAGATGTGACTATCATTCTTACTTCAGATGTGACTATCATTCTTACTTCAGATGTGACTATCATTCTTACTTCAGATGTGACTATCATTCTTACTTCAGATGTGACTATCATTCTTACTTCGGATGTGACTATCATTCTTACTTCAGATGTGACTATCATTCTTACTTCGGATGTGACTATCATTCTTACTTCGGATGTGACTATCATTCTTACTTCAGATGTGACTATCATTCTTACTTCAGATGTGACTATCATTCTTACTTCGGATGTGACTATCATTCTTACTTCGGATGTGACTATCATTCTTACTTCGGATGTGACTATCATTCTTACTTCGGATGTGACTATCATTCTTACTTCAGATGTGACTATCATTCTTACTTCGGATGTGACTATCATTCTTACTTCGGATGTGACTATCATTCTTACTTCAGATGTGACTATCATTCTTACTTCAGATGTGACTATCATTCTTACTTCGGATGTGACTATCATTCTTACTTCGGATGTGACTATCATTCTTACTTCGGATGTGACTATCATTCTTACTTCGGATGTGACTATCATTCTTACGTCGGATGTGACTATCATTCTTACGTCGGATGTGACTATCATTCTTACTTCGGATGTGACTATCATTCTTACTTCGGATGTGACTATCATTCTTACTTCAGATGTGACTATCATTCTTACTTCAGATGTGACTATCATTCTTACTTCAGATGTGACTATCATTCTTACTTCAGATGTGACTATCATTCTTACTTCAGATGTGACTATCATTCTTACTTCGGATGTGACTATCATTCTTACTTCGGATGTAACTATCATTCTTACTTCAGATGTGACTATCATTCTTACTTCAGATGTGACTATCATTCTTATTTCGGATGTGACTATCATTCTTACTTCGGATGTGACTATCATTCTTACTTCGGATGTGACTATCATTCTTACTTCAGATGTGACTATCATTCTTACTTCAGATGTGACTATCATTCTTACTTCGGATGTGACTATCATTCTTACTTCAGATGTGACTATCATTCTTACTTCGGATGTGACTATCATTCTTACTTCAGATGTGACTATCATTCTTACTTCAGATGTGACTATCATTCTTACTTCAGATGTGACTATCATTCTTACTTCGGATGTGACTATCATTCTTACTTCAGATGTGACTATCATTCTTACTTCAGATGTGACTATCATTCTTACTTCGGATGTGACTATCATTCTTACTTCAGATGTGACTATCATTCTTATTTCGGATGTGACTATCATTCTTACTTCGGATGTGACTATCATTCTTACTTCGGATGTGACTATCATTCTTACTTCAGATGTGACTATCATTCTTACTTCAGATGTGACTATCATTCTTACTTCAGATGTGACTATCATTCTTACTTCGGATGTGACTATCATTCTTACTTCGGATGTGACTATCATTCTTACTTCGGATGTGACTATCATTCTTACTTCAGATGTGACTATCATTTTTCTTTGGATGTGACTATCATTCTTACTTCAGATGTGACTATCATTCTTATTTCGGATGTGACTATCATTCTTACTTCGGATGTGACTATCATTCTTACTTCAGATGTGACTATCATTCTTACTTCAGATGTGACTATCATTCTTACTTCAGATGTGACTATCATTCTTACTTCAGATGTGACTATCATTCTTACTTCGGATGTGACTATCATTCTTACTTCGGATGTGACTATCATTCTTACTTCAGATGTGACTATCATTCTTACTTCGGATGTGACTATCATTCTTACTTCGGATGTGACTATCATTCTTACTTTGGATGTGACTATCATTCTTACTTCGGATGTGACTATCATTCTTACTTCAGATGTGACTATCATTCTTACTTCGGATGTGACTATCATTCTTACTTTGGATGTGACTATCATTCTTACTTCAGATGTGACTATCATTCTTACTTCAGATGTGACTATCATTCTTACTTCAGATGTGACTATCATTCTTACTTCAGATGTGACTATCATTCTTACTTCGGATGTGACTATCATTCTTACTTTGGATGTGACTATCATTCTTACTTCGGATGTGACTATCATTCTTACTTCAGATGTGACTATCATTCTTACTTCAGATGTGACTATCATTCTTACTTCAGATGTGACTATCATTCTTACTTCAGATGTGACTATCATTCTTACTTCGGATGTGACTACCATTCTTACTTCAGATGTAACTATCATTCTTACTTCAGATGTGACTATCATTCTTACTTCAGATGTGACTATCATTCTTATTTCGGATGTGACTATCATTCTTACTTCGGATGTGACTATCATTCTTACTTCAGATGTGACTATCATTCTTACTTCAGATGTGACTATCATTCTTACTTCGGATGTGACTATCATTCTTACTTCAGATGTGACTATCATTCTTACTTCGGATGTGACTATCATTCTTACTTCAGATGTGACTATCATTCTTACTTCAGATGTGACTATCATTCTTACTTCAGATGTGACTATCATTCTTACTTCGGATGTGACTATCATTCTTACTTCGGATGTGACTATCATTCTTACTTCAGATGTGACTATCATTCTTACTTCGGATGTGACTATCATTTTTCTTTGGATGTGACTATCATTCTTACTTCAGATGTGACTATCATTCTTATTTCGGATGTGACTATCATTCTTACTTCGGATGTGACTATCATTCTTACTTCAGATGTGACTATCATTCTTACTTCAGATGTGACTATCATTCTTACTTCAGATGTGACTATCATTCTTACTTCAGATGTGACTATCATTCTTACTTCGGATGTGACTATCATTCTTACTTCGGATGTGACTATCATTCTTACTTCAGATGTGACTATCATTCTTACTTCGGATGTGACTATCATTTTTCTTTGGATGTGACTATCATTCTTACTTCAGATGTGACTATCATTCTTATTTCGGATGTGACTATCATTCTTACTTCGGATGTGACTATCATTCTTACTTCAGATGTGACTATCATTCTTACTTCAGATGTGACTATCATTCTTACTTCAGATGTGACTATCATTCTTACTTCAGATGTGACTATCATTCTTACTTCGGATGTGACTATCATTCTTACTTCGGATGTGACTATCATTCTTACTTCAGATGTGACTATCATTCTTACTTCGGATGTGACTATCATTCTTACTTCAGATGTGACTATCATTCTTACTTTGGATGTGACTATCATTCTTACTTCGGATGTGACTATCATTCTTACTTCAGATGTGACTATCATTCTTACTTCGGATGTGACTATCATTCTTACTTTGGATGTGACTATCATTCTTACTTCAGATGTGACTATCATTCTTACTTCAGATGTGACTATCATTCTTACTTCAGATGTGACTATCATTCTTACTTCAGATGTGACTATCATTCTTACTTCGGATGTGACTATCATTCTTACTTTGGATGTGACTATCATTCTTACTTCGGATGTGACTATCATTCTTACTTCAGATGTGACTATCATTCTTACTTCAGATGTGACTATCATTCTTACTTCGGATGTGACTACCATTCTTACTTCAGATGTGACTATCATTCTTACTTCAGATGTGACTATCATTCTTACTTCAGATGTGACTATCATTCTTACTTCAGATGTGACTATCATTCTTACTTCAGATGTGACTATCATTCTTACTTCAGATGTGACTATCATTCTTACTTCGGATGTGACTATCATTCTTACTTCAGATGTGACTATCATTCTTACTTCAGATGTGACTATCATTCTTACTTCGGATGTGACTATCATTCTTACTTCGGATGTGACTATCATTCTTACTTCAGATGTGACTACAACAGGGGTCTCAAACCCAATTCCCCTGGGGGCCACTGGATGCAGAGTCTGGGTGAGGCCGGGCCGCAAGAAAATATTTCTTAAGAAAAATATATTTTTAAACGTCTTTATTTTTATTTTCAACACAAAATAAAATCAAATTATAAATGAAAAAAATTAGATTTAAGAAAAGTGAGGCAATGCAAATTAAACAATAAAAAAAACAAATAATGGTTTGAATTGGTCCAGGTTATCGGGGACTGTTATTACTGACGGACTGGTGTCACGGTGTGACTGCAGCCAGGCACCTTAGAAAACCCTAGTCTCCATGGCAACGTCTCTGTCGCTTTCACTCATTTGCTGCTTTTCCACCAATGCAGGGGTAGGCAACCCAGAACGTTGAAAGAGCCATTTTAGACCCAAATAACACAACACTCTCGTGGCATTCATATAAGACTCGCGGGCCGCACTAACTATTAAGGTGGGGGCCGCACTAACTATTAAGGTGGGGGCCGCAAAATAACATCTTGCGGGCCGCGTGTCTGAGACCCCTGACCTACCACGTCAATAGTCTGTATTGTACGTCAGTGTGTAACGTAAACAGACACAATACTAACGAGCGTGTCCTTTTGAGGACGCACTAGATGTGATATTTGTATTCATCTCCACGAGCGAGGAGTGCAGCGTGGGCGTGGGCTGCATCTTCTGCGTTTCACGGGGATGAGATTGGATCAGACGGCGTGAAATGGAACGGAGGACGGCGAGCGAAAAGGCCAGGCGGAGGAGGGCGAGAAGGTGGAAAGACCACAGCCCTGTAACCAACCCCCCCTCCACCGTGTCATCAGCACTCACCTTTCAGAGAGACCCAGTAGTGTTTCCACTTGCGCCTGGCGGCAGGCTCCACCTTCTTGTTCTTCTTGTGGACCAAGAAGTTCTTCACGGCCAGCGCGCCCGCCTTCCTGACCGTGCCCTGGGCGCAGCTCCTGGCGCAGTCCGACGGGTAGGCGCTGCTGAGCGTGCCGCTGCTCTGCTCGTCGCTCGCTGCCGAGCCCGCCTCCTCCGAGCAGCCTCCATGGGCCTGACAAGAGGAGAAAGTGTTATTCCTCTTCCTCCTTTCCTCCTGGAAACGTCTTGACACAAAGGTAGAAAAGCCTGGAAAATGTCTGGACTTGGGAACAAACTCGAGGTTGCAAAGGATTTGGATAAAACAACAAATAAACAATGAAATAACACAAATAAACTTTGAATGATCGATGGGAAACGGAAACAAGCTGAAGGGTAGAAAAGCCTCGGAAACATTTTGAAAAGGGAACAAATCAAGACTGAGCCCGCAGAACATTTGAAATGGGAATAAAAAAGCTTAGGAAATGCTTGAAAGGTGAACAAAGAAAAGGGTAGAAAAGCCTCGGAAACATTTGAAATGGTAACAAATGAAAAGTGTAGAAAAGTTTCGGAAACATTTGAAATGGGAACAAATGAAAAGGGTAGAAAAGAATAGGAAACATTTGAAATGGGAACAAAGGAAAAGGGTAGAAAAGCCTCGGAAACATTTGAAATGGTAACAAATGAAAAGGGTAGAAAAGTTTCGGAAACATTTGAAATGGGAACAAATGAAAAGGGTAGAAAAGACTAGGAAACATTTGAAATGGGAACAAATGAAAAGGGTAGAAAAGACTAGGAAACATTTGAAATGGGAACAAAGGAAAAGGGTAGAAAAGCCTCAGAAAAATTTGAAATGGGAACAAAGGAAAAGGGTAGAAAAGGCTCGAAAACATTTGAAATGGGAACAAACAAAAGAGTAGAAAGCATTGAATTTTTTTTAAATGGGAACTAAAGAAAAGGGTAGAAAAGCCTCGGAAACATTTGAAATGGGAACAAATCAAGACTGAAGAAAAGCCTGCAGAACATTTGAAATGGGAATAAATCTGAGGGTTTAAAAAAAGCTTAGGAAATGCTTGAAAGATGAACAAAGGAAAAGGGTAGAAAAGCCTCGGAAACATTTGAAATGGGAACAAATGAAAAGGGTAGAAAAGCTTCGGAAACATTTGAAATGGGAACAAATAAAAAGGGTAGAAAAGCCTCAGAAAAATTTGAAACAGGAACAAAGGAAAAGGGAAGGAAAGACTAGGAAACATTTGAAATGGAACAAAGGAAAAGGATAGAAAAGGCTCTGAAACATTTGAAATGGGAACAAATAAAAAGGGTAGAAAAGCCTCAGAAAAATTTGAAATGGGAACAAAGGAAAAGGGTAGAAAAGCCTCGGAAACATTTTAAATGGGAACAAAGGAAAAGGGTAGAAAAGCCTTGGAAACATTTGAAATGGGAACAAATGAAAAGGGTGGAAAAGCCTCAGAAAATTTTGAAATGGGAACAAAGGAAAAGGGTAGAAAAGGCTCGAAAACATTTGAAATGGGAACAAACAAAAGAGTAGAAAGCATTGAATTTTTTTTAAATGGGAACTAAAGAAAAGGGTAGAAAAGCCTCGGAAACATTTGAAATGGGAACAAACGAAAATGGTAGAAAAGCCTCGGAAACGTTTGAAATGGGAACCAAAAAAAAGGGTAGAAAAGCCTTGGAAACATTTGAAATGGGAACAAATGAAAAGGGTGGAACAGTTTCAGAAACATTTGAAATGGGAACAAATGAAAAGGGTAGAAAAGCCTTGAAAACATTTGAAATGGGAACAAACAAAAGAGTAGAAAGCATTGAATTTTTTTTAAATGGGAACTAAAGAAAAGGGTAGAAAAGCCTCGGAAACAATTGAAATGGGAACAAATCAAGACTGAAGAAAAGCCTGCAGAACATTTGAAATGGGAATAAATCTGAGGGTTTAAAAAAAGCTTAGGAAATGCTTGAAAGATGAACAAAGGAAAAGGGTAGAAAAGCCTCGGAAACATTTGAAATGGGAACAAATGAAAAGGGTAGAAAAGCTTCGGAAACATTTGAAATGGGAACAAATAAAAAGGGTAGAAAAGCCTCAGAAAAATTTGAAACAGGAACAAAGGAAAAGGGAAGGAAAGACTAGGAAACATTTGAAATGGAACAAAGGAAAAGGATAGAAAAGGCTCTGAAACATTTGAAATGGGAACAAATAAAAAGGGTAGAAAAGCCTCAGAAAAATTTGAAATGGGAACAAAGGAAAAGGGTAGAAAACCTCAGAAAAATTTGAAATGGGAACAAAGGAAAAGGGTAGAAAAGGCTCGAAAACATTTGAAATGGGAACAAACAAAAGAGTAGAAAGCATTGAATTTTTTTTAAATGGGAACTAAAGAAAAGGGTAGAAAAGCCTCGGAAACATTTGAAATGGGAACAAACGAAAATGGTAGAATAGCCTCGGAAACGTTTGAAATGGGAACAAAAAAAAAGGGTAGAAAAGCCTTGGAAACATTTGAAATGGGAACAAAAAAAAAGGGTAGAAAAGCCTTGGAAACATTTGAAATGGGAACAAACGAAAAGGGTGGAACTGTTCAAGAAACATTTGAAATGGGAGCAAACGAAATGGGTAAAAAAGCCTTGGAAACATTTGAAATGGGAACAAAGGAAAAGGGTAGAAAAGCCTCGAAAACATTTGAAATGGGAACAAACTAAAGAGTAGAAAGCATTGAATTTTTTTTAAATGGGAACAAAAGAAAAGGGTAAAAAAGTCTTGTAAACATTTGAAATGGGAACAAATGAAAAGGGTAGAAAAGCCTCGGAAACATTTGAAATGGGAACAAATGAAAGAAATGGGAACAAATGAAAAGGGTAGAAAAGCCTCGAAAACATTTGAAATGGGAACAAATGAAAAGGGTAGAAAAGCCTCGTAAACATTTGAAGTGAGGGCAGAAAAGCTCGAAGGGTGGTGTTCCAGTCAGCAAGACATACGTGAGTGCCGCCACTGACCCAGACTTGATTGTCCAGCTCCTTGCGGAAGTTCTCGTAGACGCCGCCAGTACCACCGCCAGTGCCACCGCCAGCGCCGCCGCGTGCGTCCGCCCCGCCGGCGCTGCTGCTGCCGCTGTCGCTGCCGTTGAAGATCATGCTCTCTGTGGCCGAGTACACGGAGAAGGACGCCGACATGGTCTTGCATCGCCGTGACAACGGCTCCACGTCTCCGTCCGCCTCGGCCGCCACGCCATCGATGCCGCTGTCCCCGTACTCGCTGCCCTCGCCCAGGACCGAGGAAATGTCCTGGAGAAGATGGAACAGGATCAAATACGTACTGCATCTAGTACACTGAACGTAGTGTACTTTGTATCTACTCCATGTAGTGTACTGCATGTACTGTACTTTGTATGTACTCTCTGTATTGTACTGTACTTTGTATGTACTCCATATAGTGTACTGTATGTAGTGTACTTTGTATGTACTCTCTGTATTGTACTGTACTTTGTATGTACTCCATGTAGTGTACTGTATGTAGTGTACTTTGTATGTACTCTCTCTATTGTACTGTATGTAGTGTACTTTGTATGTACTCTATGTAGTGTACTGTATGTAGTGTACTTTGTATGTACTCTCTCTATTGTACTGTATGTAGTGTACTTTGTATGTACTCTGTGTAGTGTACTGTATGTAGTGTACTTTGTATGTACTCTATGTATTGTACTGTATGTAGTGTACTTTGTATGTACTCTCTGTATTGTACTGTACTTTGTATGTACTCCATGTAGTGTACTGTACGTAGTGTACTTTGTATCTACTCTGTGTAGTGTACTGTACTTTGTATGTACTCCATGTAGTGTACTGTATGTAGTGTACTTTGTATGTACTCTCTGTATTGTACTGTATGTAGTGTACTTTGTATGTACTCTATGTAGTGTACTGTATGTAGTGTACTTTGTATGTACTCTCTGTATTGTACTGTACTTTGTATGTACTCCATGTAGTGTACTTTGTATGTACTCTGTGTATTGTACTGTATGTAGTGCACTTTGTATGTACTCCATGTAGTGTACTTTGTATGTACTCCATGTACTGTACTTTGTATGTACTCTATGTATTGTACTGTATGTAGTGTACTTTGTATGTACTCCATGTAGTGTACTGTATGTAGTGTACTTTATATGTACTGTATGTAGTGTACTTGGTATGTACTGCATATAGTGTACTGTATGTAGTGTACTTTGTATGTACTGCATGTAGTATATTGTATGTAGTGTACATTGTTTGTACTGCATGTAGTGTACTTTATATGTACTGTATGTAGTGTACTTGGTATGTACTGCATATAGTGTACTGCATATAGTGTACTTTGTATGTACTGTATGTAGCATGTTTTGTATGTACTGCATGTAGTGTACTGTATGTAGTGTACTGAGTTATGTAGTGTACTTAGTATGTATTGTACGTGTATTGAATGTAGTGTACTGTGTATGTACTGAATGTAGTGTACTTTGTATGTACTGCATGTAGTATACTATATGTAGTGTACTGGGTTACGTAGTGTACTTTGAATGTACTGTATGTGTATTGTATGTAGTGTACTTTCTATGTACTGCATGTAGTGTATTGTATGTAGTGTACTTTGTATGTAGTGTACTGGGTTATGTATGTACTGTAAGTGTATTGTAAGTTGTATGTACTGCATGTAGTGTATTGTATTGTATGTAGTATACTTTGCATGTAGTGTACTGTATGCAATGTATTTTGTATATACTGTATGTAGTGTACTTTGTATGTATTGCATTTAGTGTACTGTACTTAGTGTACTTTGTATGTATTGCTTTTAGTGTACTGTATGTAGTCTAATTTGTATGTACTGTATGTAGTGTACTTTGTACATACTGTATGTAGTGTACTGCATGTAGTGTACTTTGTAGTGTACTTTGTATGGACTGCATGTAGTGTACTGCATGTAGTGTACTGCATGTAGTGTACTTTGTGTGTATTTATGTACTGCATGTAGTGTACTTTGTATGTAGTGTATTGTACTGCATGTAGTGTACATTTTAGGGACTGCATGCAGTGTACTGCATGCAGTGTATTGTAGGAAGTGTACTGCATGTAGTTTACTTTTTATGGACTGCATGTAGTGTACCGCATTTAGTGTACTTTGTGTGTATTTATGTACTGTATGTAGTGTACTGCATGCAGTGTACGTCGTATGGACTGCATGTAGTGTACGTTGTATGTATTGTAGTGTATGTAGTGTACTGCATGTAGTGTATGTAGTGTACTGCATGTAGTGAATGTAGTGTACTGCATGTAGGTAGTGTATGTAGTGCACTGCATGTAGTGTATGTAGTGTACTGCATGTAGTGTATGTAGTGTACTGCATGTAGTGTATGTAGTGTACTGCATGTAGGTAGTGTATGTAGTGCACTGCATGTAGTGTATGTAGTGTACTGCATGTAGTGTATGTAGTGTACTGCATGTAGTGTATGTAGTGTACTGCATGTAGTGTATGTAGTGTACTGCATGTTGTGTATGTAGTGTACTGCATGTAGTGTATGTAGTGTACTGCATGTAGTGTACTTTGTATGTATTGCATGTAGTGTGTGTAGTGTACTGCATGTAGTGTATGTAGTGTACTGCATGTAGTGTATGTAGTGTACTGCATGTAGTGTATGTAGTGTACTGCATGTAGTGTATGTAGTGTACTGCATGTAGTGCATGTAGTGTACTGCATGTAGTGTATGTAGTGTACTGCATGTAGTGTACGTTGTATGTATTGTAGTGTATGTAGTGTACTGCATGTAGTGTATGTAGTGTACTGCATGTAGTGAATGTAGTGTACTGCATGTAGGTAGTGTATGTAGTGCACTGCATGTAGTGTATGTAGTGTACTGCATGTAGTGTATGTAGTGTACTGCATGTAGTGTATGTAGTGTACTGCATGTAGGTAGTGTATGTAGTGCACTGCATGTAGTGTATGTAGTGTACTGCATGTAGTGTATGTAGTGTACTGCATGTAGTGTATGTAGTGTACTGCATGTAGTGTATGTAGTGTACTGCATGTTGTGTATGTAGTGTACTGCATGTAGTGTATGTAGTGTACTGCATGTAGTGTACTTTGTATGTATTGCATGTAGTGTGTGTAGTGTACTGCATGTAGTGTATGTAGTGTACTGCATGTAGTGTATGTAGTGTACTGCATGTAGTGTATGTAGTGTACTGCATGTAGTGTATGTAGTGTACTGCATGTAGTGCATGTAGTGTACTGCATGTAGTGTATGTAGTGTACTGCATGTAGTGTATGTAGTGTACTGCATGTAGTGCATGTAGTGTACTGCATGTAGTGCATGTAGTGTACTGCATGTAGTGCATGTAGTGTACTGCATGTAGTGCATGTAGTGTACTGCATGTAGTGTATGTAGTGTACTGCATGTAGTGCATGTAGTGTACTGCATGTAGTGTACTGCATGTAGTGCATGTAGTGTACTGCATGTAGTGTACTGCATGTAGTGCATGTAGTGTACTGCATGTAGTGTACTGCATGTAGTGCATGTAGTGTACTACATGTAGTGCATGTAGTGTACTGCATGTAGTGTACTGCATGTAGTGTATGTAGTGTACTGCATGTAGTGCATGTAGTGTACTGCATGTAGTGTACTGCATGTAGTGCATGTAGTGTACTGCATGTAGTGTACTGCATGTAGTGCATGTAGTGTACTGCATGTAGTGTACTGCATGTAGTGCATGTAGTGTACTACATGTAGTGTTATGTAATCTACATGCTGGAGGCTCTTCTGAGTCGGTCTTTTTCAAACTCTTCTTTTTCTGCTTGTTTTGCTGAGTCTATTTATATCCCAGAACCCCCTGACCCCCCCTGATGAATCCATGATGAGCACTTAGGTGCAGCTTGGTGATGTGGGGGTGGGAGTGGGAGGGGGGGACGTGGGGAGGGAACACGCCTGGCCACTTTGTCTTCTTCTGCACTTTTCTTGGGACTATTACACAAGTTTCACGAGTACTAGTACTTGTGAGGAGGGATGTAGACCGAGTACTAGTACTAGTGAGGAGGGATGTAGACCGAGTACTAGTACTTGTGAGGAGGGATGTAGACCGAGTACTAGTACTTGTGAGGAGGGATGTAGACCGAGTACTAGTACTAGTGAGGAGGGATGTAGACCGAGTACTAGTACTAGTGAGGAGGGATGTAGACCGAGTACTAGTACTAGTGAGGAGGGATGTAGACCGAGTACTAGTACTTGTGAGGAGGGATGTAGACCGAGTACTAGTACTAGTGAGGAGGGATGTAGACCGAGTACTAGTACTAGTGAGGAGGGATGTAGACCGAGTACTAGTACTAGTGAGGAGGGATGTAGACCGAGTACTAGTACTAGTGAGGAAGGATGTAGACCGAGTACTAGTACTAGTGAGGAAGGATGTAGACCGAGTACTAGTACTAGTGAGGAGGGATGTAGACCGAGTACTAGTACTAGTGAGGAGGGATGTAGACCGAGTACTAGTACTAGTGAGGAGGGATGTAGACCGAGTATTAGTACTAGTGAGGAGGGATGTAGACCGAGTACTAGTACTAGTGAGGAAGGACGCAGACCGAGTACGGAGTTCTAACTGGGTGGGTCCAGGAGGACTGTTAAAATTCTGGACAAACAATACGGTTTTATATATTTTTATTTTATTTGATTTATTATCCAGCTGAGCGTCATGATTATGACAAGCGAGTGCTGTCACTTTCACTTTCACTTTCGCTTGAGGGGCCGCTACAAAGCCTTAGAAATAAAAGACACTCTGACAATCAGCTTGGAATAATCACTATTAACATGTTAGTGTTGGTCGTTTTTTACTATGGGCCACAATAAATGATGTGGCAGACCATATTAGGTGACGTGGAAGACCACGATAAATGATGCGAAACGCCACATCGAATGGGATGACAGGCCACATTAAATGATGTGGCGGACCACCTCAAATGAAGTGGGGTACCAATTTTAATGACGTGGAAGACCACAATAAATTATTCGGAACACCACATTGAATGATATCACAGGCCTCTTTAAATGACGTGGCAGACCACATTGACTTTAGTGGCAGACCACATTAAATGATGTGAAAGACCACTTGCCATGATGTGGCAGACCACAATAAATTTAGTGGCAGGCCACATTGAATGAAGTGGCAGACCACATTAAATGTCGTGGCAGGCCACATTGAATGATGTGGCAGACCACAATAAATTTAGTGGCAGACCACATGGAATGATGTGGAAGACAATAAATGTAGTGGCAGACCACCTTGAATGATGTGGCAGACCACATTGAATGATGTGACAGACCACAATAAATTTAGTGGCAGGCCACATTGAATGATGTGGAAGACCACAATAAATGTTGTGGCAGACCACATTAAATGAAGTGGAAGACCACAATAAATGTTGTGGCAGACCACATTAAATGTCGTGGTAGACCACATTATATGATGTGGAAGACCACAATAAATGTAGTGGCAGACCACATTGAATGATGTGGCAGACCACAATAAATTTAGTGGCAGGCCACTTTGAATGACGTGGAAGACCACAATAAATGTAGTGGCAGACCACATTAAATGACGTGGAAGACCACAATAAATGTTGTGGCAGACCACGTTAAATGTCGTGGTAGACCACATTATATGATGTGGAAGACCACAATAAATGTAGTGGCAGACCACATTGAATGATGTGGCAGACCACAATAAATTTAGTGGCAGGCCACTTTGAATGACGTGGAAGACCACAATAAATGTAGTGGCAGACCACATTGAATGACGTGGAAGACCACAATAAATGTTGTGGCAGACCACATTAAATGTCGTGGCAGGCCACATTGAATGATGTGGCAGACCACATTAAATGTCGTGGCAGGCCACATTGAATGATGTGGCAGACCACAATAAATTTAGTGGCAGACCACATGGAATGATGTGGAAGACAATAAATGTAGTGGCGGACCACCTTGAATGATGTGGCAGACCACATTGAATGATGTGACAGACCACAATAAATTTAGTGGCAGGCCACATTGAATGATGTGGAAGACCACAATAAATGTTGTGGCAGACCACATTAAATGAAGTGGAAGACCACAATAAATGTTGTGGCAGACCACATTAAATGTCGTGGTAGACCACATTATATGATGTGGAAGACCACAATAAATGTAGTGGCAGACCACATTGAATGATGTGGCAGACCACAATAAATTTAGTGGCAGGCCACTTTGAATGACGTAGAAGACCACAATAAATGTAGTGGCAGACCACATTGAATGACGTGGAAGACCACAATAAATGTTGTGGCAGACCACATTAAATGTCGTGGTGGACCACATTATATGATGTGGAAGACCACAATAAATGTAGTGGCAGACCACATTGAATGATGTGGCAGACCACAATAAATTTAGTGGCAGGCCACTTTGAATGACGTGGAAGACCACAATAAATGTAGTGGCAGACCACATTGAATGACGTAGAAGACCACAATAAATGTTGCGGCAGACCACATTAAATTTCGTGGTAGACCACATTATATGATGTGGAAGACCACAATAAATGTAGTGGCAGACCACATTATATGATGTGGAAGACCACAATAAATGTTGTGGCAGACCACATTAAATGTCGTGGTAGACCACATTTTATGATGTGGAAGACCACAATAAATGTTGTGGCAGACCACATTAAATGTCGTGGTAGACCACATTATATGTTGTGGAAGACCACAATAAATGTAGTGGTAGACCACATTATATGTTGTGGAAGACCACAATAAATGTAGTGGCAGACCACATTATATGATGTGGAAGACCACAATAAATGTTGTGGCAGACCACATTAAATGTCTTGGTAGACCACATTATATGTTGTGGAAGACCACAATAAATGTAGTGGCAGACCACATTATATGATGTGGCAGACCACGGTAAATTTAGGGGCAGGCCACATTAAATGATGTGGCAGACCGCAATAAATTATGTGGCAGACCACGGTAAATTTAGGGTCAGGCCACATTAAAGGAGGTGGAAGACCACAATAACCTGGCTGTGTGTGACATTTCTCACCTGAGTGGTCTGTGCCCGGCGTCCCTGGAAGACGGGACAGGGTGCGGGCGTGCAGGGGCCCCTGGCCCCCAGCCGGCCCTCGGAGAGGCAGTGCGAGCGGCGGCAGGGCAAGGTGAAGGCTCCGTAGGCGGCGGCGCCGTCGTCCTCGCCCGGGGACATCAGCACCGCCTCGGCGCTGCCGTCCTCCCTGCGGCCCTTGGCGTGGCGGCCCCTGAGTCCCGGACTGCGATGGCTGCACAGGTGGTCCAAGGACGAGGCCCTCTCCGCCGCACCTGACCAGGCACAGGTGAGCTGCTGCAGTATGACTGACACCTGGTTGATGTTTGTACCTGCAGAGGGTGGAGGTGGAGGGAACTGCTCCTCCTCCTCCTCCTCGCCGTCCACCATCTCCTCGGTGCTGGTCATGTGTTCCTGGCTCAGGTCCGACAGAGAAAACTCCAGGCTGTCCTCCCGCCACATGTCGGCCGACTTGGAGCGCTTCTTCTTGAAATAGTCCTTCTCCCCCGCCGAGTCCTCGCCGTAGTCCCGGCCCAGGGTGTCCGCCTCGGACGTCTCCGGCGTGGGCGTGGCCACCGCCTCGTCGTCGTCCTGCTGGAAGGACTCGGGCCTCATCGTCATGGCGACACGCTGCGTCCAGTGGGGGCTGACGCCGAAGTCCGCCAGGCCGTCGAAGGGCTCGGCGCCGCTCTCGGCCAGCGACTGGGGGATGCTGGGAGTGCTGGAGGAGCGCGTGGACGCCTCGGAGTGGCGGTGCTCCTGCTTGGTGGACGAGGACTGGCGGGCGCGGCGCGTCACCGGCTGCTTGGCGGGGAGGCGGAGGGAGCGGGACGTGTGTTTACGGGACAGGTGGCCGCTCTCTCCATTCAGACTCTCCGCGTTTCCCATGATGCAACACTGCAGAGCAACGTACATCTTTTTCAAGGACTGACTCGGGACAAAAGGGCGGTCGCGGGGAACTTTCTGGAAAATACAACTTTAACATAAACTTTGAATATTAACGGTTGGGAATCAGAATCATCAGAATCAGAAATACTTTATTAATCCCCAGGGGGGGAATTACAATTTTCAGCACAATCTATTTAGAGCAGATAAACATTACAGGGAGACAGAACAGGATCAAACAATACAGGAAGACAGAACAGGATCAAACATTACAGGGAGACAGAACAAGATCAAACAATACAGGAAGACAGAACAGGATCAAACAATACAGGGAGACAGAACAGGATCAAACATTACAGGGAGACAGAACAGGATCAAACATTACAGGGAGACAGAACAGGATCAAACATTACAGGGAGACAGAACAGGATCAAACAATACAGGGAGACAGAACAGGATCAAACATTACAGGGAGACAGAACAGGATCAAACATTACAGGGAGACAGAACAGGATCAAACGTTACAGGGAGACAGAACAGGATCAAACATTACAGGGAGACAGAACAGGATCAAACATTACAGGGAGACAGAACAGGATCAAACATTACAGGGAGACAGAACAGGATCAAACAATACAGGGAGACAGAACAGGATCAAACAATACAGGGAGACAGAACAGGATCAAACATTACAGGGAGACAGAACAGGATCAAACATTACAGGGAGACAGAACAGGATCAAACAATACAGGGAGACGGAACAGGATCAAACATTACAGGGAGACAGAACAGGATCAAACAATACAGGGAGACAGAACAGGATCAAACATTACAGGGAGACAGAACAGGATCAAACATTACAGGGCGACAGAACAGGATCAAACATTACAGGGAGACAGAACAGGATCAAACAATACAGGGAGACAGAACAGGATCAAACATCACAGGGACAGAACAGGATCAAACACTACAGGGAGACAGAACAGGATCAAACATTACAGGGAGACAGAACAGGATCAAACATTACAGGGAGACAGAACAGGATCAAACATTACAGGGAGACAGAACAGGATCAAACATTACAGGGAGACAGAACAGGATCAAACAATACAGGGAGACAGAACAAGATCAAACATCACAGGGAGACAGAACAGGATCAAACATTACAGGGAGACAGAACAGGAACAAACAATACAGGGAGACAGAATAGGAACAAACAATACAGGGAGACAGAACAGGATCAAACAACACAGGGAGACAGAACAGGATCAAACATTACAGGGAGACAGAACAGGATCAAACATTACAGGGAGACAGAACAGGAACAAACAATACAGGGAGACAGAACAGGATCAAACAACACAGGGAGACAGAACAGGATCAAACATTACGGGGAGAATTCGGGGGGAATTTTCTGGAAAATACAACTTATTAATAGATTTTGAATATTAACGGTTGGGAATCACAATCATCAAAATCAGAAATACTTTATTAATCCCAAAGGAGAAATTACCATTTTCAGCACAATCCCGTTCAAGATCAGATAAAACACAAACAGGGAGACAGAACAGGATTAAACATTACAGGGAAACAACTAAAAGAGGTGTACAATCTTTGGTCAGAGCGTGGTGGACGACTGTACAAAGAGTACAGCTCAGACGTTTTTCCTCAATGAGCTAAACTGAATCCTGTCTCCGTTTAATTCCTTGCTTCTTGTCTTGTTTAATAGTTGTCATCAGTGTTTGAATTTTCACATAGTCTTAAAAATCAAATTATAATGATTAATTATATATCCATTATATTATTATAATAACATGTACTCCATATATATATATATATATATATATATGTGCATATATGTGTATATGTATATATATGCACATATATATGCACACTTTACTAATATAAATATAAATACATATAAAAATACACTTATATATACATATATACATTATATATATGTATATATATATGCGTATACATGCGTATATATATACAGACACATATTTATACACATATATATGCACACACACATATATATATATATATATGCATATATATATGCACATATATCTGCACACATATATACACACTTTATTAATATATACATTTATATATATATATATATATATAAATACACATATAAATGTGTGTATATATATATATATATACATATATATATATTTGTATGTGTGGGAAAAAAATCACAAGACTACTTCATCTCTACAGAACTGTTTCATGAGGGGTTCCCTCAATCATCAGGAGATTTTCATGAAACAGTTCTGTAGAGATGAAGTAGTCTTGTGATTTTTTCCCACACATACATACATTGTGCTCTACCACGGTAATGACCACTATTCTCAGGATAATCTTATAATTAAGATATATATATATTGTGCAGCCCTTTGAGACACTAGTGATTTAGGGCTATATAAGTAAACATTGATTGATTGATTGATATATATATATATATATATATATATATATATATATATATATATATATATATATATATATATATATATATATATATATATATATATATATACATATACATATATATATATATATATACACATATTTATTTATATGTATATATATATCTATATATGTGTATATATATATATATTTATATATATATATACATATGTATATATGTGTGTATATACATATATACATTTTTATATTTATACATATATATATATATATATATATTTATATATATATATATATATAGATATATACATATATATATATATATATATATATCCATCCATCCATCCATTTTCTACGGCTTCGCGGGGGGCGCTGGCGCCTATCTCAGCTACAATCGGGCGGAAGGCAGTGTACACCCTGGACAAGTCACCACCTCATCGCAGTATGTTAAGAGGTTTTTTTTCAAAGTTCGGACACCCCTGACCTAGAGGTAGTTAGGCTGAGTCCGCTCTCAGTGCTGCTGGAGTGACGTGATCGCCAAACGCCAGACATCACACACAAGTACCGCAACCTGGCAGTGTTCAATTTTAGGCGGGATTTGGTCAGTACCAAAATACAGAATCGGGTATCTATTCCTTGGTCAGAATGTGAAGATACGGCCAGAGTTTGACCCTGGAACAGACTATCTCTACAACAGCAGATGATGACTTGTAGCACAATTAATTACCTGTGCTCACGGTTGCTGCCTCGCCGCTGGCACGCCGTCTTCACCTGGACACATGCCCGCCCGGGCGGCTGCGGTCCACCCCCTCGCCAGTCCGGGGTCACCTGACCAGTCCTGAGCACAAAGAAGCAGCGACGGTGAGCCAACTGTGAGCAAAAAGTCTTGCAGGTACCTCAAGTCCCAGGCAACATTCCTGTTCAACTACACCCTAAAAGTGGTGTGTGTGCGCGTGTGTGTGTGTGTGCGTGTGTGTGTGTGTGTGTGTGCACGCCAAGTCATGGCCGCCCCGCAGACACTCAGGTCTCCCGCTCCAACATGCCGGCAGAATGAAAGGAGGAGAGCGACTATGATGTTACATGATGCGGAGGATGCCAGCATAAAGGGCCGATCAGGCGTTCACTCAGTCATATTCACTCAGTCATATTCACTGCAGTCTTATCAAAGTACTTTTCTAACTGCCCTGGTTTTAAAATGTGCTGACATCAGCACTGTCACACAGCTCTGTTGTGTCACAAAACTGCACTTTCATCTTTATTCTAACTACTATGTCAGGAAATATTACCATTATTATCATTAAATAATGTTTATTTTTAATGTCTTACCTCCTGTAAAAGGTAAATAAAAACAAAAATACAATGACTTGCAAATACTTTCCAACTTATATTCAACTAAGACTGCAAAGACAAGATATTTTCACCTTCAAACTGGAAAATGTTGTGATTTTTTGCAAATATTAGCTCATTTGGAATGTGATGCCTGCGACGTGTTTCAAAAAAGCTGGCACGAGTGGCAAAAAAGACTGAGAAAGTTGTGCAGCGCTCATCAAACTCTTATTTACAACTTCGCACAGGTGAACGGTCTAATTGGGGAATCATCTTTATTCTAACTACTATATCATGAAATATTACCATTATTATCATTAAATAATGTTTATTCTTAATGTGTTATGTTGTGTAAAAGGTAAATAAAAACAAAAATACAATGACTTGCAAATACTTTCCAACTTATATTCAACTAAGACTGCAAAGACAAGATATTTTCACCTTCAAACTGGAAAACTTTGTCAATTTTTGCAAATATTAGCTCATTTGGAATGTGATGCCTGCGACATGTTTCAAAAAAGCTGGCACGAGTGGCAAAAAAGACAGAGAAAGTTGTGCAGCGCTCATCAAACTCTTATTTACAACTTCGCACAGGTGAACGGTCTAATTGGGGAATCATCTTTATTCCAACTATTATGTCATGAAATATTACCATTATTATCATTGAATAATGTTTATTCTTAATGTGTTACCTCGTGTAAAAGGTAAATAAAAACAAAAATACAATGATTTGCTAATACTTTCCAACTTATATTCAACTAAGACAGCAAACACAAGATATTTTAACGTTCAAACTGGAAAACTTTGTGATTTTTTGCAAATATTAGCTCATTTGGAATGTGATGCCTGCGACATGTTTCAAAAAAGCTGGCACGAGAGGCAAAAAAGACTGAGAAAGTTGAGGAGCGCTCATCAAACTCTTATTTACAACTTCGCACAGGTGAACGGGCTAATTGGGGAATCATCTTTATTCCAACTATTATGTCATGAAATATTACCATTATTATCATTAAATAATGTTTATTCTTAATGTGTTACCTCCTGTAAAAGGTAAATAAAAACAAAAATACAATGACTTGCAAATACTTCCAACTTATATTCAACTAAGACTGCAAAGACAAGATATTTTAACGTTCAAACTGGAAAACTTTGTGATTTTTTGCAAATATTAGCTCATTTGGAATGTGATGCCTGCGACATGTTTCAAAAAAGCTGGCACGAGAGGCAAAAAAGACTGAGAAAGTTGAGGAGCGCTCATCAAACGCTTATTTGCAACGTTACACAGGTGAACGGGCTAATTGGGAACAGGTGGGTGCCACGATTGGGTATAAAAGCAGCTTCCATGAAATGCTCACTTAACTTAACTCATTCACCAACAAGGACGGGGCGAGGGTCACCACTTTGTCGACAAATGCCTGAGCAAATTGTTTAAAGAACATTTCTCAAGCAGCTATTGCAAGGAATTTAGGGATTTCACCATCTACGATCCGTAATATCATCAAAAGGTTCAGAGAATCTGGAGAAATCACTGCACATAAGCGATGATATTACGAACCTTGGATCCCTCAGGCGATACTGCGTTAAAAAGCCACATCAGTGTGTAAAGGATATCACCACATGCGCTGAGGACCACTTCAGAAAACCACTGTCAGTAACTACAGTTTTTCGCTACATCTGTAAGTGCAAGTTAAAACTCTACTATGCGATGCCAAAGCCGTTTATCAACAATATCCTGAAGCGCCCAAGCTCATCTAAGATGAACTGATGCAAAGTGGAAAAGTGTTCCGTGGTCTGACGAGTCCACATTTCAAATTGTTTTTTGGAAACTGTGGATGTTGTGACCAGAGAACAAAAGAACCATCCGGATTGTTCTAGGCGCAAAGTGTGGTAGTCAGCATGTGTGATGGTATGGGGGTGTATTAGTGCCCAAGGCATGGGTAACTTACACATGTGTGATGGTATGGGGGTGTATTAGTGAACAAGACATGGGTAACTTACACATGTGTGATGGTATGGGGGTGTATTAGTGAACAAGACATGGGTAACTTACACATCTGTGATGGTATGGGGGTGTATTAGTGAACAAGACATGGGTAACTTACACATGTGTGATGGTATGGGGGTGTATTAGTGCCCAAGACATGGGTAACTTACACATGTGTGATGGTATGGGGGTGTATTAGTGAACAAGACATGGGTAACTTACACATGTGTGATGGTATGGGGGTGTATTAGTGAACAAGACATGGGTAACTTACACATGTGTGATGGTATGGGGGTGTATTAGTGAACAAGACATGGGTAACTTACACATGTGTGATGGTATGGGGGTGTATTAGTGAACAAGACATGACTAACTTACACATGTGTGATGGTATGGGGGTGTATTAGTGAACAAGACATGGGTAACTTACACATGTGTGATGGTATGGGGGTGTATTAGTGCCCAAGGCATGGGTAACTTACACATGTGTGATGGTATGGGGGTGTATTAGTGCCCAAGACATGGGTAACTTACACATGTGTGATGGTATGGGGGTGTATTAGTGAACAAGACATGGGTAACTTACACATGTGTGATGGTATGGGGGTGTATTAGTGCCCAAGACATGGGTAACTTACACATGTGTGATGGTATGGGGGTGTATTAGTGAACAAGACATGGGTAACTTACACATGTGTGATGGTATGGGGGTGTATTAGTGAACAAGACATGGGTAACTTACACATGTGTGATGGTATGGGGGTGTATTAGTGAACAAGACATGGGTAACTTACACATGTGTGATGGTATGGGGGTGTATTAGTGAACAAGACATGGGTAACTTACACATGTGTGATGGTATGGGGGTGTATTAGTGAACAAGGCATGGGTAACTTACACATGTGTGATGGTATGGGGGTGCATTAGTGGCCAAGGCATGGGTAACTTACACATGTGTGATGGTATGGGGGTGTATTAGTGCCCAAGGCATGGGTAACTTACACATGTGTGATGGTATGGGGGTGTATTAGTGCCCAAGACATGGGTAACTTACACATGTGTGAAGGTATGGGGGTGTATTAGTGCCCAAGACATGGGTAACTTACACATGTGTGATGGTATGGGGGTGTATTAGTGAACAAGACATGGGTAACTTACACATGTGTGATGGTATGGGGGTGTATTAGTGCCCAAGACATGGGTAACTTACACATGTGTGATGGTATGGGGGTGTATTAGTGAACAAGACATGGGTAACTTACACATGTGTGATGGTATGGGGGTGTATTAGTGAACAAGACATGGGTAACTTACACATGTGTGATGGTATGGGGGTGTATTAGTGCCCAAGGCATGGGTAACTTACACATCTGTGAAGGCACCATTAATGCTGAAAGGTACATACAGCTTTTGGAGCAACATATGTTGTCATCCAAGCAGCGTTATCATGGACGCCCCTGCTTATTTCAGCAAGACCATGCCAAGCCAGGTGTTACAACAGCGTGGCTTCATAGTAAAAGAGTGTGGGTACTAGACTGGCCTGCCTGTAGTCCAGATCGGTCTCCCATGGAAAATGTGTGAAGGCTAAAATATGAGGCAGGAGACAGTTGAACAACTTAAGCTGTACATCAAGCAAAAATGGGCAAGAATTCCACCTCAAAAACGTGTCTCTTCAGTTCCCAAACCTTTACTGAGTGTTGTTAAAAGGAAAGGCCATGTAACACACTGGTAAAAATGCATTTTTTTGCAATGTGTTGCTGCCATTTAAATCTAAGTTAATGATTATTTGCACACAAAAAAAAAACAGTTTGTCAGTGTGAACATGAAATATCTTGTCTTTGAAGTCTAATTAATTGAATATAAGTTGAAAAGGATTTGTTTTATTCTCTTTTTATTTACCTTTTACACAAGGTGACAACTTCACTGCTTTTGGCTTTAGTACAATAAACACAGCTTTTATTTTGTCCCATTAAACAGCACTTTTAATGTTTCATGTTTTCATCTTTGTTGCGTGTGCAACTTACATTTTGCCATAAATATTACCATCAAATAATGTCTATTTTCTTTTTTTTTCTTTAGAATAAACACAGCTTTATTGTGTCACATAAAACAACACGTTTCATCTTTTGTTGCGTGTGCAACTTACATTTAAATTATATTATTATTAAATAATAATGATAGTATTTAAAACATATTTTTTAAATGAAAAGCTCCATTATGTCACATTGAACGGCAGTTTTAATGTTTCATGTTTTCATCTTTTGTTGAGTGTGCATAAGCCATTTACATTATGTCATTAAACATCATTATTGTTAAATAATAACAATTTTCTTTTTTTTTTTTTTAAGAATAACCAGCTTTACTTTGTCACATTAAACATCACTTTTCATGTTTCATAACTGAAGGACAATAAAGTATCATGTTTTCATCTTTGTTGTAAAAAGGGCAGCACTCATAAAAGTGTTCTAAGTAAGTCATTACCTTGTCTTTTTTTCTTTTTCATTTTTCACTTTAAAACGCTTGTTTTTATGAAGTTATTTTGGCACAAAATGTTTAAATTTTTTTTGACCAAAAAACTCCAAATATGCAAAATTTCGCCCCAAAATGTAATTAAAAGTGTAATATTAGATGTGACATAATTGGAGCCTTCAGTAGGTCAATAATTCATAACAACATTGATTTGAATTATTTTTCTTTAAAGCGATGACTGCAAAAAATTTTTTTATAAAAGTGTTAAATACATTATATATATATTTTTTTACTTTCAACACTTGTTTTTACAAAAAAAAAATATTTTTACAAAAACACAAAATATGCAATATTTTTCCCCCAAATATAATATAAAGTGTAATATTTGATGTGAAGTAATTGGAGCCTTAAATATGTGAAAAATAACACTAAAACACAAGGGATCTAAAAGGGTCTATTTCATAAAAGTGTTTAATAGTAAGTCATACTTTATTTTTATTTTTATTTTTACTTCCAACGCTTGTTTTTTTACATTTTGAGTCACAAAAACGTTCTTTTTTATATGAAAATCACTCAAAATATGCAATATGCCCCCCAAAATATAATTCAAATTGGAATATTTGATGTGAAGCAATTGGAGCCTTCAATATGTCAATAATTCATAAAAACATTGATTTTGATTCATTATTATTTTTTGAGCAATGACAGTTTAAAAAAATCCCAACAAAATTCTCAGGGATCTAAAAGGCAACACTCATAAAAGTGTTAAAAATAACTCATTCTTTATCTTATATATTTTTTTGATTTCAACTCTTGTTTTGTTTGTTACATTTTTTTGTTTGTTTTATGCCCGTTTTGTCACAAAAACTTCCATATAAAAAACTTGCAAAATTTTCCCCCAAAATATAATTTTAAGTGTAATACTTAATGTGAAGTAATTGGAGCTTTCATTATGTCAATAATTCATAACATTGATTTTGATTCAGTATTATTTTTAGAGCAAAATCCCACTAAAATTCTCAGGGATCCAAAAGGGTGACACTCATAAAAGTGTTAAAAATAAGTCATACTTTATTTTATATGTTTTTAATTTCAACGCTTGTTTTGTTTAAGGTTTTATTTACATTTTTTTTGTTTGTTTTATGCCCGTTTTGTCACAAAAACTTTGTTTTTTATATGAAAAACAGTCAAAACATGCAAAAATGTTCCCCAAAAATATCATTTAAAGTGTAATATTTAATGTGTCAATAATTCATAACATAGATTTTGATTCATTATTATTTTTTGAGCAGAATCCCACTAAAATTCTCAGGGATCCAAAAAGGCAACACTTATAAAAGTGTTAAAAAGAAGTCATACTTTATCTTTTTTTATTTCAACTCTTGTATTTTTTTTTTTTTTTTTTTTTTTACATTTTTTTGTTTGTTTTTTTGCCCGTTTAGTCACAAAAACTTTGTTTTTTATATGAAAAACAGTCAAAACATGCATAAATGTTCCCCCAAAATATCATTTAAAGTGTAATATTTAATGTGAAGTAATTGGAGTCTTCAATATGTCAATAATTCATAACATGGATTTTTCTATTCATTATTATTTTTAGAGCAAAATCCCACTAAAATTCTCAGGGATCCAAAAAGGCAACACTCATAAAAGTGTTAAAAATAAGTCATACTTTATCTTATATATATATATATATATATTAATTTCAACCCTTGTTTTGTTTGTTTGTTTTTTTAAATTTTTTGGTTTGTTTTATGCCCTTTTTGTCACAAAAACTTGTTTTTTTGTATGACAAACACTCAAAATATGCAAAATTTCCCCAAAAAATATATTTTAAATTCTTTGATGTGAAGTAATTGGAGCCTTCATTATGTCAATAATTCATAACATTGATTTTGATTCATTATTATTTTTGGAGCAATGACAGTAAAAACAAAAATACCACTAAAATTCTCAGGGATCCAAAAAGGCAACACTCATAAAAGTGTTAAAAATAAGTCATACTTTATCTTATATATATATATATATATATTAATTTCAACCCTTGTTTTGTTTGTTTGTTTTTTTAAATTTTTTGGTTTGTTTTATGCCCTTTTTGTCACAAAAACTTGTTTTTTTGTATGACAAACACTCAAAATATGCAAAATTTCCCCAAAAAATATATTTTAAATTCTTTGATGTGAAGTAATTGGAGCCTTCATTATGTCAATTATTCATAACATTGATTTTGATTCATTATTATTTTTGGAGCAATGACAGTAAAAACAAAAATACCACTAAAATTCTCAGGGATCCAAAAGGGCAACACTCATAAAAGTGTTAAAAAATAAGTCATTCTTTATCTTATATCCATCCATCCATTTTCTACCGCTTGTCCCTTTTGGGGTCACGGGTGGTCGCTGGCGCCTATCTCAGCTTATCTTATATATTTTTTTAATTTCAACTCTTGTTTTGTTTGTTTGTTACATTTTTTTGTTTGTTTTATGCCCGTTTTGTCACAAAAATATGCACATTTTCCCCAAAAATATAATTCAAAGTGTAATATTTGATGTGAAGTAATTGGAGCCTTCATTATGTCAATAATTCATAACATAGATTTTGATTCATTATTATTTTTTGAGCAAAATCCCACTAAAATTCTCAGGGATCCAAAAAGGCAACACTCATTAAAGTGTTAAAAATAAGTCATTCTTTATCTTATATATTTTTTTTAATTTCAACCCTTGTTTTGTTTGTTTTTTACATTTTTTTGTTTGTTTTATGCCCTTTTTGTCACAAAAACTTAGTTTTTTGTATGACAAACACTCAAAAATATGCAAAATTTCTCCAAAAACTATAATTTAAATTCGATTATTTGATGTGAAGTAATTGGAGCCTTCATTATGTCAATAATTCATAACAACATTGATTTTGATTCATTATTATTTTTGGAGCAATGACAGTAAAAAAAAAAAGAAAAAAGTGTTAAAAATAAGTCATTCTTTATCTTATTTTTTTTTTAAATTTGAATGCTTGGTTTTTGTTTTTTAATTTTTTTTGTGTTTGTTTTATGCCCTTTTTGTCACAAAAACTTGTTTTTTTGTATGACAAACACTCAAAATATGCAAAATTTCCCCAAAAAATATATTTTAAATTCTTTGATGTGAAGTAATTGAAGCCTTCATTATGTCAATAATTCATAACATTGATTTTGATTCATTATTATTTTTGGAGCAATGACAGTAAAAACAAAATCCCACTAAAATTCTCAGGGATCCAAAAGGGCAACACTCATAAAAGTGTTAAAAAATAAGTCATTCTTTATCTTATATCCATCCATCCATTTTCTACCGCTTGTCCCTTTTGGGGTCACGGGTGGTCGCTGGCGCCTATCTCAGCTTATCTTATATATTTTTTTAATTTCAACTCTTGTTTTGTTTGTTTGTTACATTTTTTTGTTTGTTTTATGCCCGTTTTGTCACAAAAATATGCACATTTTCCCCAAAAATATAATTTAAAGTGTAATATTTGATGTGAAGTAATTGGAGCCTTCATTATGTCAATAATTCATAACATAGATTTTGATTCATTATTATTTTTTGAGCAAAATCCCACTAAAATTCTCAGGGATCCAAAAAGGCAACACTCATAAAAGTGTTAAAAATAAGTCATACTTTATCTTATATATTTTTTTTAATTTCAACCCTTGTTTTGTTTGTTTGTTTGTTTTTTTACATTTTTTTGTTTGTTTTATGCCCGTTTTGTCACAAAAACTTGTTTTTTTGTATGACAAACACTCAAAATATGCAAAATTTCCCCAAAAAATATATTTTAAATTCTTTGATGTGAAGTAATTGGAGCCTTCAATATGTCAATAATTCATAACATTGATTTTGATTCATTATTATTTTTTGAGCAATGACAGTAAAAAAAGAAAATCCCACTAAAATTCTCAGGGATCCAAAAAGGCAACACTCATAAAAGTGTTAAAAAATGAGTCATTCTTTATCTTATATATTATTTTAATTTCAACTCTTGTTTTGTTTGTTTGTTACATTTTTTTCTTTGTTTTATGCCCTTTTTGTCACAAAAACTTAGTTTTTTGTATGACAAACACTCAAAAATATGCAAAATTTCTCCAAAAACTATAATTTAAATTCGATTCTTTGATGTGAAGTAATTGAAGCCTTCATTATGTCAATAATTCATAACAACATTGATTTTGATTCATTATTATTTTTGGAGCAATGACAGTAAAAAAAAAAGAAAAAAGTGTTAAAAATAAGTCATTCTTTATCTTATTTTTTTTTTTTAATTTGAATGCTTGGTTTTTGTTTTTTTATTTTTTTTGTGTTTGTTTTATGCCCGTTTTGTCACAAATATGCAAAAGTTTCCCCAAACATGTATTTTCAAGTGGAATATTTGATGTAAAATGAACTGCTTAAAAACGTGGATTCCAACAAACAATCTGAGCTCATGTAGACAAAGATTCATGAAGCGAAAAAAAAAAAAGAATCAAACTCCCGAGGCCGACGGTTACATTTGCGGCATATTTACATATCACGTCCAGCCTAACCACACCTTGCACCTGTGTGTGTGTGTGTGTGTGTGTGTGTGTGTGTGTGTGTGTGTGCGTGTGTGTGTGTGTGTGTGTGTGTGTGTGCCTGTCTCACAACAAAGGCGGTGTTCAGTCAACAATGTTTATTTATGTGGCCCCGCCCCCATCCTCCTACCTGCCCTGCAGCGGGGGATGGGGGGGGTGGGGGGGGCGAGCGAGGGCGGGGGCGAGGGGGGGTGCCGCGAGGCCAGAGGCAAAACAGGAGAGCAGCACGGAGGTAGCTGCTCCACGTCGGGAGGCCTTCTGAGCTATAAATAGATGAGAGAGATGCGGGGAGACGAGGATGCTGAGTGTTGTGTTGGAATGTTTGTTGTTGGAGTGGAAAAGTAGACACATTATTCACCGTGGGTCTGTTACAGGGGTCTCGGACACGTTATTTTGCGGCCCCCACCTTAATATGAAAGTTTTACGTTAGTGCGGCCCGCAAGTTTTACATGAACGCCGCTTGACAACGCCTCATTCAACGTTCTGGGTTGCCTACCCCTGCATCGGTGGAAAAGCAGAAAATGAGTGAAAGCGACAGAGACGTTGCCATGGAGACGAGGGTTTTCTTACGCGCCTGTCTGCAGTCCCACCGCCACACCTGTCCGTCTGTAATAACAGTCCCCGATGACCTGGACCAATTCAAACCAATATTTGTTTTTCTATTGTTTAATTCACATTCCCTCACATGATGAACACTACATATATTTTTTTAAATGTATGAAAAATTTTAAAAATATATATTTTGCTTTAATATGGTTTCTGTAGGACATGGATGTCAAACTCTGGCCCGCCCTGTAATTAAATGTGGCCCTTGAGACAATATCAAATTAACTCCTGAAGTTCAGTGCCCCTCCTGAAAATCTCCCGGGGCAACCATTAGCCCAAATTTCTCCCCATTTCCACCCGGACAACAATATTGGGGGCGTGTCTTCAAGGCACTGCCTTTAGCGTCCTCTACAACCTGTCATCATGTCCGCTTGTCCTGCTTATTATCAGCATGCCAGCCAAGTCACTCACTATATGCGGCTTTAACACACACACACAAGTGAATGCAAGGCATACTTGGTCAACAGCCATACAGGTCACACTGAGGGTGGCCGTATAAACAACTTTAACACCGTTACAAATATGCGTCACACTGTGAACCCGCACCAAACAAGAATGACAAACACATTTCGGGAGAACATCCGCACCGTAACCACAACAAACAGAATAAATACCCAGAACCCCTTGCAGCACTAACTCTTTCGGGATGCTACAATATACACCGAACCCCGCCCACCTCATTATTTTATTTTAAAATGTATCAGCCTGTGGAAGAAGTTCATTTTGATATTTACCTCAGAAGTCTGCAAATAGAAAAGAGGCTTTACGTTTTTTTATTTACATTTTATTTCACACATATTGATGTTTTTTCGTTTGTTTTTTGAAAGTTGATTTTGCACTATTATGTTATCTAAGCCTTGCTTGTTCAATCCATCAATCAGTGTTTATTTATATAGCCCTCAATCACAAGTGTCTCAAAGGGCTGCACAAGCCACAACGACATCCTCGGTTCAGATCCCACATCAGGGCAAGGAAAAACTCAACCCAGTGGGATGACAATGAGAAACCTTGGAGAGGACCGCAGATGTCGGGGACCCCCTGCACCCTAGGGCGACCAGTGCAATGGACGTCGAGTGGATCTAGCATAATATTGTGAAAGTCTAGTCCATAGTGGATCTAACATAATATTGTGAGAGTCTAGTCCATAGTGGATCTAACATAATATTGTGAGAGTCCAGTCCATAGTGGATCTAGCATAATATTGTGAGAGTCCAGTCCATAGTGGATCTAACATAATATTGTGAGAGTCTAGTCCATAGTGGATCTAACATAATAGTGAGAGTCCAGTCCATAGTGGATCTAGCATAATATTGTGAGAGTCTAGTCCATAGTGGATCTAACATAATAGTGCGAGTCCAGTCCATAGTGGATCTAGCATAATATTGTGAAAGTCCAGTCCATAGTGGATCTAACATAATAGTGAGAGTCCAGTCCATAGTGGATCTAACATAATAGTGTGAGAGTCCAGTCCATAGTGGATCTAACATAATAGTGAGGGTCCAGTCCATAGTGGATCTAACATAATAGTGAGAGTCCAGTCCATAGTGGATCTAACATAATAGTGAGAGTCCAGTCCATAGTGGATCTAACATAATAATGAGAGTCCAGTCCATAGTGGATCTAACATAATATTGTGAAAGTCCAGTCCATAGTGGATCTAACATAATAGTGAGAGTCCAGTCCATAGTGGATCTAGCATAATAGTGAGAGTCCAGTCCATAGTGGATCTAGCATAATAGTGTGAGAGTCCAGTCCATAGTGGATCTAACATAATAGTGAGAGTCCAGTCCATAGTGGATCTAACATAATAGTGAGAGTCCAGTCCATAGTGGATCTAGCATAATATTGTGAAAGTCCAGTCCATAGTGGATCTAACATAATAGTGTGAGAGTCCAGTCCATAGTGGATCTAACATAATATTGTGAAAGTCCAGTCCATAGTGGATCTAACATAATAGTGAGAGTCCAGTCCATAGTGGATCCAACATAATAGTGTGAGAGTCCAGTCCATAGTGGATCTAACATAATAGTGAGAGTCCAGTCCATAGTGGATCTAACATAATAGTGTGAGAGTCCAGTCCATAGTGGATCTAACATAATAGTGTGAGAGTCCAGTCCATAGTGGATCTAACATAATAGTGAGAGTCCAGTCCATAGTGGATCTAACATAATAGTGAGAGAGTCCAGTCCATAGTGGATCTAACATAATAGTGTGAGAGTCCAGTCCATAGTGGATCTAACATAATAGTGTGAGAGTCCAGTCCATAGTGGATCTAACATAATAGTGTGAGAGTCCAGTCCATAGTGGATCTAACATAATAGTGTGAAAGTCCAGTCCATAGTGGATCTAACATAATAGTGTGAGAGTCCAGTCCATAGTGGATCTAACATAATAGTGTGAGTCCAGTCCATAGTGGATCCAACATAATAGTGTGAGTCCAGTCCATAGTGGATCTAACATAATAGTGAGAGTCCAGTCCATTGTGGATCTAACATAATAGTGAGAGTCCAGTCCATAGTGGATTTAACATAATAGTGAGAGTCCAGTCCATAGTGGATCTAACATAATAGTGAGAGTCCAGTCCATAGTGGATCTAACATAATAGTGAGAGAGTCCAGTCCATAGTGGATCTAACATAATAGTGTGAGAGTCCAGTCCATAGTGGATCTAACATAATAGTGAGAGTCCAGTCCATAGTGGATCTAACATAATAGTGAGAGTCCAGTCCATAGTGGATCTAACATAATATTGTGAAAGTCCAGTCCATAGTGGATCTAACATAATAGTGAGAGTCCAGTCCATAGTGGATCTAACATAATAGTGTGAGAGTCCAGTCCATAGTGGATCTAACATAATAGTGAGAGTCCAGTCCATAGTGGATCTAACATAATAGTGTGAGAGTCCAGTCCATAGTGGATCTAACATAATAGTGAGAGTCCAGTCCATAGTGGATCTAACATAATAGTGTGAGAGTCCAGTCCATAGTGGATCTAACATAATAGTGTGAGAGTCCAGTCCATAGTGGATCTAACATAATAGTGAGAGTCCAGTCCATAGTGGATCTAACATAATAGTGAGAGTCCAGTCCATAGTGGATCTAACATAATAGTGTGAGAGTCCAGTCCATAGTGGATCTAACATAATAGTGTGAGAGTCCAGTCCATAGTGGATCTAACATAATAGTGAGAGTCCAGTCCATAGTGGATCTAACATAATAGTGAGAGTCCAGTCCATAGTGGATCTAACATAATAGTGAGAGTCCAGTCCATAGTGGATCTAACGTAATAGTGAGAGTCCAGTCCATAGTGGATCTAACATAATAGTGAGAGTCCAGTCCATAGTGGATCTAACATAATAGTGTGAGAGTCCAGTCCATAGTGGATCTAACATAATAGCGAGAGTCCAGTCCATAGTGGATCTAACATAATAGTGTGAGAGTCCAGTCCATAGTGGATCTAACATAATAGTGTGAGAGTCCAGTCCATAGTGGATCTAACATAATAGTGAGAGTCCAGTCCATAGTGGATCTAACATAATAGTGAGAGTCCAGTCCATAGTGGATCTAACATAATAGTGTGAGAGTCCAGTCCATAGTGGATCTAACATAATAGTGTGAGAGTCCAGTCCATAGTGGATCTAACATAATAGTGAGAGTCCAGTCCATAGTGGATCTAACATAATAGTGAGAGTCCAGTCCATAGTGGATCTAACATAATAGTGTGAGAGTCCAGTCCATAGTGGATCTAACATAATAGTGAGAGTCCAGTCCATAGTGGATCCAACATAATAGTGAGAGTCCAGTCCATAGTGGATCTAACATAATAGTGAGAGTCCAGTCCATAGTGGATCTAACATAATAATGAGAGTCCAGTCCATAGTGGATCTAACATAATAGTGTGAGAGTCCAGTCCATAGTGGATCTAACATAATAGTGTGAGAGTCCAGTCCATAGTGGATCTAACATAATAGTGTGAGAGTCCAGTCCATAGTGGATCTAACATAATAGTGTGAGAGTCCAGTCCATAGTGGATCTAACATAATAGCAAGAGTTCAGTCCAAAGTGGGGCCAGCAGGAGACCACCCCGGGCGAAGACGGGTCAGGAATTGGGGTTTAAATCACCAAAAAGTATTCCCGGGCGTTGCCACCGCTGCTGCTCACTGCTCCCCTGACCTCCCAGGGGGTGAACAAGGGTGATGGGTCAAAAGCAGAGTACAAAGTCCACCACAACTAGTGTGTGTGTGACTATCATTGCTACTTTAACTTTAACTTTTGAGTGGAATATTTGCTAGGTCAGGAAAAAAAAGGCCATTTCATCCCGACAAGCCTGTTTCACAGGTTTTCCTGCACTTCAGGGGATTTAAAAACGTTTTGGTTTTTTTATCAATACGTCATTGTGGTGGGGGGCGTGGCCTGCCGCGGAACAGGGTGTGTCAGGACCAACCTCGAAGAGAGCAACAGGTGCTTAGATGGCCCAGGTGGGCCCTGTTATCTAATCACCTGTCACCTTTATTAGCAGGTGCTGCTGACAGACACAGAGGCAGCAATTACACTGTGCTCAAAAAGCCAAAGACTTTGCACCACTGGATGAAAATAAAACCGGGTTATACTCAGAATTCTGGCCTCTCCTTGCAGTGTGTGTAGGTCTGAGGAAACCCACTAGAGGGCAACTTCTACAGTCACTAAAAAGACACTGAATTGATATTTTGACGGGAAAATGAACTTTTTTTATCGATAACATTTAAAAGACTCCGCAGTGAGTGACAATCATTGGTACTTTAACTTTAACTTGACTGAACTTTGACGTCTCACTCTTCTTTCGTGCTCGCTTCTATAAATACCATGAATTGATTAACGTGGACCCCGACTTAAACAAGTTGAAAAACTTATTGGAGTTTTACCATTTAGTGGTCAATTGTACGGAATATGTACTGTACTGTGCAATCTACTAATACAAGTTTTAATCAATCAATAAGCGGTGGTTCATCCTCTGTATATTCAGCTTCAAAAAGATAAGGTAATAAAGGTAAGGTATAAAACGTCAAAATGATATTTTGACGGAAAAATTAACTGCTTGAAACCGATTATTCGAAAGAACAATCAGAGCTCATGTAGTCAAAGATTCATGAAGTGAAAAAAAAATATGTTTTTTTTAATTATTATTTTTAAAAAGACTCCGCAGTGAGTGACAATCATTGGTACTTTAACTTTAACTTGACTGAACTTTAACGTCTCACTCTTCTTTCGTGCTCGCTTCTATAAATACCATGAATTGATTAACGTGGACCCCGACTTAAACAAGTTGAAAAACTTATTGGGGTGTTACCATTTAGTGGTCAATTGTACGGAATATGTACTGTACTGTGCAATCTACTAATAAAAGTTTCAATCAGTCAATCAATAAGTGGTGGTTCATCCTCTGTATATTCAGCTTCAAAAAGATAAGGTAATAAAGGTAAGGTATAAAACGTCAAAATGATATTTTGACGGGAAAATTAACTGCTTGAAACCGATTATTTGAAAGAACAATCAGAGCTCATGTAGTCAAAGATTCATGAAGTGAAAAAAAATATGTTTATTTTAATTATTATTTATTAAAAAGACTCCGCAGTGAGTGACAATCATTGGTACTTAAGCTTTAACTTGACTGAACTTTAACGTCTCAGTCTTCTCTCGTGCTCGCTTCTATAAATACCATGAATTGATTAACGTGGACCCCGACTCAAACAAGTTGAACAATTTATTGGGGTGTTACCATTTAGTTTGATTGATTGATTGATACTTTTATTAGTAGATTGCACAGTACAGTACATATTCCGTACAATTGACCACTAAATGGTAACACCCGAATAAGTTTTTCAACTTGTTTAAATCGGGGTCCACGTTAATCAATTCATGGTACAAATATATACTATCAACATAATACAGTCATCACACAAGTTAATCATCATAGTATATACATTGAATTATTTACATTATTTACAATCAATAGTGGTCAATTGTACGGAATATGTACTGTACTGTGCAATCTACTAATAAAATTTTCAATCAATCAATAAGCGGTGGTTCATCCTCTGTATGTTCAGCTTCAAAAAGATAAGGTAATAGAATGCCAAAAGTGATATTTTGACGCGTTTTTACAACAATTCAACATGCATAGATTTTAAATGGGTAGACAATCCGTCCATCCATTTTCTACTGCATGTCCCTTCTAGGGGTCGCCTATCTCAGCTGCATTCAACAAGGACGCCTGCTCGCCACGTCGTTGAACAAGACGCTACAGAGCTCACCTGTCTAGTCTCCTGCATCTGCAAAGTGCACGAAAACCGAGAATGACGCAATAGAGCGCTGCATACGTCTGGGACGCAAGACGCGGGATTTGGAGCGGGAACCCTGTGGTTAGTGGACAACCCTCATGCTTTGTGTGTAAGATCTGGTGATGGAAGTAGTGCAGTGTTTAGTAAGAAGAACAAGGAGAAGAAGCCTCCCCAAAGTGAATCATGCTTGAATAACTCCACTCCGCGCTCCACCCACGGCCGTAAATCATCACATGACTAAGTGTCGGCGCTTGAAACAACAACAACGTGCACCATCTGTGATTACGCCTCCTTCAGATTACGTTTGATTCACTGAACATTTGTTTGAGGCCGAGTAATCTGCTCTTTTCAACTTCTATTCCATTGAATAGACTGCAAAGAGTAGATTTTTAACGTAAACTTTTGTTACTTTTTGCAAATATTAGCTCATGTGGAGTTTGATGCCTGCGTCATGTTTTGTAAAAAGCTGGCACAAGTGGCGAAAAAGACTGAGAAAGTTGGGGAATGCTCATCAAACACTTATTCGGAACACCCCACAGGTGGACGGGCTAATTGGGAACAGGTGTCAAGGCCAGGACTTTGGTGTGCTTGGTTTTCCCGAGGTGCAAAGCAACCATTGAGACCTCCGATTTCGGGGGGTGAGGATGGGGGGCGTGGTCGGGGGTGGTGCAGGGGCGTGGTTAAGAGGGGAGGAGTATATTTACAGCTAGAATTCACCAAGTCAAGTATTTCATATATATATATCCATCCATCCATTTTCTACCGCTTATTCCCTTTTGGGGTCGCGGGGGGCGCTGGCGCCTATCTCAGCTACAATCGGGCGGAAGGCGGGGTACACCCTGGACAAGTTTCCACCTCATCACAGGGCCAACACAGATAGACAGACAACATTCACACACTAGGGACCATTTAGTGTTGCCAATCAACCTATCCCCAGGTGCATGTCTTTGGAGGTGGGAGGGGCCTATCCCCAGGTGCATGTCTTTGGAGGTGGGAGGGGCCTATCTCCAGGTGCATGTCTTTGGAGGTGGGAGAGGCCTATCCCCAGGTGCATGGAAGTGGGAGGAAGCCGGAGTACCCGGAGGGAACCCACGCAGTCACGGGGAGAACATGCAAACTCCACACAGAAAGATCCCGAGCCTGGGATTGAACCCAGGACTGCAGGACCTTCGTATTGTGAGGCAGACGCACTAACCCCTCTGCCACCGTGAAGCCCATATATATAAATATCTATCCATCCATTTTCTACTGCTTATTCCCCTTGGGGTCGCGGTGCCTATCTCAGCTACAATCGGGCAGAAGGCCCTGGACAAGTCGCCACCTCATCACAGATATATATATATATACGTATATATATATATATATATATATATATACGTATATATATATATATATATATCTGCTTGTAGGTACTCTGTGATTGTGCGCTGCCAAACATGCTCCTCAGCTCGTTAACCAAGCAATGTCATGACGGGATGGTGTGCCGTCATGCCCGTTGGGAAACGGTACCTTTCAAACAGAGTATGGTAGCATTTTTGATTCATTAGTACCGCGATACTATACTAGTAGCAGTATATCGTACAACCCTAATGGTTAGTTCAAGAAACTTAAAGATTTTTGTGATTTCAGATCATTTGTGAGGGCACCAAAGGGACTTCTATGTGTGTATACATAAGACAGCAGTTTGCTGTTGTTGTTTTGGCTTGTTAACATATAGAAAGTTGCCTTGTTGTGTGTGTTTGATATACAGTACTGTATAAAGCACTTTATATTGTGTTCAAAGTGTGCTAACCTTCACTAAAATACGGACTTTTGTTGAGGTTGGAACCAATTATTCATATTTACATTGCTTCTTATCAAGAAATTTGCTTCACTAACTTTTCTTTCCAAAAACCGGTTTATTTCATAAATTGAGGTTCCACTGTATTAACAGAAGTGGCCAGAAATGCTAGCAGCTGATCCTGAACCGGGTAAATAGTCCTGAACAAGTCCCAAAGTGAGCACAACTGATCCTGAACCAGGTAAATAGTCCTGAACAAGTCCCCAAGTGAGCACAGCTGATCCTGAACCAGGTAAATAGTCCTGAACAAGTCCCCAAGTGAGCACAGCTGATCCTGAACCAGGTAAATAGTCCTGAACAAGTCCCCAAGTGAGCACAGCTGATCCTGAACCAGGTAAATAGTCCTGAACAAGTCCCCAAGTGAGCACAGCTGATCCTGAACCGGGTAAATAGTCCTGAACAAGTCCCCAAGTGAGCACAGCTGATCCTGAACCGGGTAAATAGTCCTGAACAAGTCCCAAAGTGAGCACAACTGATCCTGAACCAGGTAAATAGTCCTGAACAAGTCCCCAAGTGAGCACAGTTGATACTGAATCAGGTAAATAGTCCTGAACAAGTCCCGAAGCGAGCACAGTTGATCCTGAACCAGGTAAATAGTTCTGAACAAGACCCGAATCGAGCACAGCTGATCCTGAACCAGGTAAATAGTTCTGAACAAGACCCGAATCGAGCACAGCTGATCCTGAACCGGGTAAATAGTCCAGAACAAGACCCGAATCGAGCACAGCTGATCCTGAACCAGGTAAATAGTCCTGAACAAGTCCCGAAGTGAGCACAGTTGATCCTGAACCAGGTAAATAGTCCAGAACAAGTCCCGAAGCAAGCACAGTTGATCCTGAACCAGGTAAATAGTCCAGAACAAGTCCCAAAGTGAGCACAACTGTTCCTGAACCAGGTAAATAGTCCTGAACAAGTCCCCAAGTGAGCACAGCTGATCCTGAACCGGGTAAATAGTCCTGAACAAGTCTCAAAGCGAGCACAGCTGATCCTGAACCGGGTAAATAGTCCAGAACAAGTCCCAAAGTGAGCACAACTGATCCTGAACCAGGTAAATAGTCCTGAACAAGTCCCGAAACAAGCACAGTTGTTCCTGAACCAGGTAAATAGTCCTGAATAAGTCCCGAAGCGAGCACAGTTGATCCTGAAACAGGGGAAATTCATGGTACTGGAGGTTGGTCCTGAACCTGGAACCTAGGTGCGCCAACACCCCCCACCCCCCCTGTCCTGGCCTGAGTAAGTAGCACTGCCGGGTCCTTAACCTTTCAAGCGCCAGCACAAAAAGGTTCAAATCTGTGCAGGACTTGTTGTAAGACGAGACGCCGGCAGCTTGACTGATTTCCCTGACCTCCACGTGCACCTCCTTTGCCCCCCCACCCCCTGTGAAGCCTTGAAAAGCAGTGACGTCCTTCTCTGACTTACCCTGCCTTCGGGCGGCCTATTCCTATGTACCTTTGACATTCCTCAAATAGTTAACCCCTCCCCTCCTACCGTGAGCGGTTGAGGAGATCCCAGATGGAGCACACTTACAAAAACGTCCTCATTTTACCTGCAAACTCAAGATAACTTCAAAGCAGAAACTGGTGCATCCTGAAGACCGGACACTCCACTCCCACAAAATGCAATTCAGTGTAATGATGGTTCTTATATTGGGGAAACAAAACCACCAAGCCAACGTATGGCACAGCATGGCTGGGTAAACTCTTTAGGTCTAGACTCAGACCTAGACACTTACAAAAATGTCCTCATTTTACCTGCAAACTCAAGACCACGTCACACTTCAAAGCAGAAACTGGTGCATCCTAAAGACCGGACACTCCACTCCCACAGAATGCTATCCAGTGTAATGATGGTTCCTATATTGGGGAAACAAAACCACCAAGCCGACTTATGGCACATCATAGATGGATCAACTCTTCAGGTCTAGGCTCAGACCTGGACACTTACAAAAACGTCCTCATTTTACCTGCAAACTCAAGATAACTTCACACTTCAAAGCAGAGACTGGTGCATCCTAAAGACCGGACCCTCCACACCCACAGAATGCTATCCAGTGTAATTATGGGGAAACAAAACCACCAAGCCAATGTACAACACAGCATAGATGGGTAAACTATTCAGGTCTAGACTCAGACCAGGACACTTACAAAAGCGTCCTCATTTTACCTGCAAACTCAAGATAACTTCAAAGCAGAGACTGGTGCATCCTAAAGACCGGACACTCCACACCTACAGAATGCAATTCAGTGTAATGATGGTTCCTATATTGGGGAAACAAAACCACCAAGCCGACTTATGGCACATCATAGATGGATCAACTCTTCAGATCTAGACTCAGACCTAGACACTTACAAAAACGTCCTCATTTTACCTGCAAACTCAAGACCACGTCACACTTCAAAGCAGAGACTGGTGCATCCTAAAGACCGGACCCTCCAAACCCACAGAATGCTATCAAGTGTAATTATGGGGAAACAAAACCACCAAGCCAATGTACAACACAGCATAGATGGGTAAACTATTCAGGTCTAGACTCAGACCTAGACACTTACAAAAACGTCCTCATTTTACCTGCAAACTCAAGATAACTTCAAAGCAGAGACTGGTGCATCCTAAAGACTGGACACTCCACTCCCACAGAATGCTATCCAGTGTAATGACAGTTCCTATATTGGGGAAACAAAACCACCAAACCAACGTATGGCACATCATAGATGGATCAACTCTTCAGGTCTAGACTCAGACCTAAACACTTACAAAAACGTCCTCATTTTACCTGCAAACTCAAAATTACTTCACACTTCAAAGCAGAGACTGGTGCGTCCTAAAGACCGGACACTCCACACCCCCAATATATATATATATATATATATATATATATACATATACATATAAACACACAGACCTTGTTTACTTTCGTGACGACCTCTTTAAAGTTTTATAATCAATCAGAAATATCAAGCAACCAAAAGTCCATCCATCCATTTTTTCTACCGTTAGCTGGAGCCTATCTCAGCATGATTCGGGCAGAAGGCGGTGTACACCCTGGACAAGTCGCCACCTCATTGCAGGGCCAGCTAAAAGTCAAACATGGACACATGTGGAGAGAGTGATTTGCAGTTTTCCCATCGTGCCTTGCTATTAATTTAAATGGGTATCCATCTATCCATTTTCTACCGCTTATTCCCTATTGGGGTCGAGGGGGGCGCAGGTGCCTATGTAATGGCGACGGGACTTTTTTTTTTTTTTTTTTTAAATAATACCCACAAAATTCCGTCAGCAGGTTGTGTGATGACTTTTTGTGCTGGTCGAATTTTTTTTTTTCCTGCACCATGACTAGGAGAGGTTGTTTGGATTGGGTCATATAGGTAAATACTCATTATACCCCTTATGATTGCTGAAAGGCTTTCCACATCACAGGTGTCATAGTTTTGATGCCTTCGGTCATGAAAATAAGGAAAAGGCATTGAAATGAGAGGGCAATGTCCAAACTTCTGGCCTGCACTGTGCATCCCTACTTGGATGAGAGGCGTTTGAAACGTCTTCTAAGACAAACCAGTCCAACGGTCCAGAAGACAGATGAATGAGAACATCCACAAGATAAAAATCAAGTAGTAGGACTATGCGGTCCAGAAAAAGTCCTAATAATGGGAATGGATTAAATAGATATATCTACGTCAAATAGGAACACCCAGCTCCACTCCCACAGTCCCACAGTCCCACAGTCCCAGAGTCCTAGAGTCCCTCAGGAGACCAGGCTGTCTGAGACATCACTAGTCGGCTTCCCTGAAAGACGGGAGATTAGCTTCTTCTTCATCTTTCCGGCATCTGACAAGGCGTTAGAAGCCTCCGCACGCTGCCGCTTGAATCAAACACTCCTGGATTTTAAATTGGTGCGAGGCGAGCACTTCATTCCCGTCTTTGGAGCAGAAGAGCGCGGCGGTGAGTGGCACAACAAAGTGCGAGGGCTGTTTTCCATGCGCTCCACGAGAACGTTGGGGATTACTGTCGCCGAGGTTGAGGCGCGGCGGCGGGGGAGGCGGCTGCCAATGCTTGTCAACCAGCCAAGCCAATCTCGCTGGGAATGTGGCGTCACGTCCTAAATCCCCATGGCATGGTTCTGTCGCGGTGACACGCCACTTCCACGCACGCCACGTCGGTACTCGCCAGCACGGAACCCGCGTCAGGGTGCTTAAGCCGAGAAGTGTCTCCGGCTAGTGGTCAAGCAGCTCTGAACACGTCTGCCGTTCGGACAAAATGAGGACCTCGGATCACAGTCAGAGGTTTTGGTCTTATTGGGTGCTTTTAGGGTCCGATAGATCTGGGCCTTGGTCCACTATCTATGGCAGGGAGTGTCAAACCTAGTTAAATGACGGGGTTTGCCACATAGGTTTATAGGAAGGGCCGATTTAAATTGAAGTGGCAGTCCACGATAAAATAGTGTGGCGGGAAAATGATGTGGTGGACCACTTTAAAAGGTGTGGTAAGCAACGTTAGAATTATGGGGTGTGCCGCATGGGAATTATGAAAAGGGCCACTTAAAAATGAAGAAGCGGTTCACAAAAAATAATGTGGCGGGCGACAAAATAAAAAAAATACAATCTTTTGCCGGGCCGAATTGAAAAGATGCGGCGGGCCATGTTAGGATTATAGGACGGGCCATATTAAATAGGGACAAGCCACATATAAATGTAGAGGCAGTTTATAATTAAATATTGTGGCGGGCCACAATAAAATGATGTGGCTGGCGGCATTAAAATAACATGGCGCGGCTTTAAAAAGGATGTGACAGGCCACAATCAAATCATTTGGCGGGCCGAATTGAAAAGACGCGGCGGGCCACGTTAGGATTATAGGACGGGCCATGTTAAATAGGGACAAGCCACATATAAATGTAGAGGCAGTTTATAATTAAATATTGTGGCGGGCCACAATAAAATGATGTGGCTGGCGGCATTAAAATAACATGGCGCGGCTTTAAAAAGGATGTGACAGGCCACAATCAAATCATTTGGCGGGCCGAATTCAAAAGATGTGGCTGGCCTCATACATGACACGGCGGACCACCTAAAATGACGTGGCGGGCCACATTAATTGAAGTGATAGTCCATAGTAAAATTATTTTGTGGGTCATGACAAAATTATGTGGCAGGAAAATGACTTTGTAGACCATTTTAAATGATGTGGCGTTCCACATTGGAATTATGGGATGAGCCACCTTAAAATGATGAGGCGGTTCACAATTGAATGATGTGGCGGGGTCAAAATAAAATGAAGTGGCTGGCCACACTTAAAATAAAGTCACAAGGCACTTTAAAATGATGTGAAAGGCCATTATAAAGTCATTTGGCGGGCCGAATTTAAAAAAAAAAGTGGCGGGCCACGTTAGGATTATAGGAGGGGCCACATTAAATTGAAGTGGCGGTCAACAATGAAATAATTTGACAGGCCACAATAAAATATTTGTGGCACGAAAATATGTGGCGGACCACTTTAAATGGCGAGGCAGGCAACGCTAAAATTATGTGGTGTGCCGCATGGGAATTATGAAACGGGCCACTTAAAAATGAAGAAGCGGTTCACAATAAATAATGTGGCGGGCGACAAAATAAAAAAAATACAATCTTTTGCCGGGCCGAATTGAAAAGACGCGGCGGGCCATGTTAGGATTATAGGACGGGCCATTTTAAATAGGGACAAGCCACATATAAATGTAGAGGCAGTTTATAATTAAATATTGTGGCGGGCCACAATAAAATGATGTGGCTGGCGGCATTAAAATAACATGGCGGGGCTTTAAAAAGGATGTGACAGGCCACAATCAAATCATTTGGCGGGCCGAATTCAAAAGATGTGCCTGGCCTCATACATGACACGGCGGACCACCTAAAATGACGTGGCGGGCCACAGTAATTGAAGTGATAGTCCATAATAAAATTATTTTGTGGGTCATGACAAAATTATGTGGCAGGAAAATGACTTTGTAGACCATTTTAAATGATGTGGCGTTCCACATTGGAATTATGGGATGAGCCACCTTAAAATGATGAGGCGGTTCACAATTGAATAATGTGGCGGGTCAAAATAAAATGAAGTGGCTGGCCACACTTAAAATAAAGTCACAAGGCAATTTAAAATTATGTGAAAGGCCATTATAAAGTCATTTGGCGGGCCGAATTAAAAAAAAAAGTGGCGGGCCACGTTAGGATTATAGGAAGGGCCACTTTAAATTGAAGTGGCGGTCAACAATGAAATAATTTGACAGGCCACGATAAAATATTTGTGGAACGAAAATATGTGGTGGACCACTTTAAATGGCGAGGCAGGCAACGCTAAAATTATGTGGTGTGCTGCATGGTAATTATGAAATGGGCCACTTAAAAATGAAGAAGTAATAAATAAATAATGTGGCGGGCGACAATAAAATAATTTGCTGGGCCGAATTAAAAAAAAAAAGTGGCGGGCCACGTTAGGATTATAGGAAGGGCCACTTTAAATTGAAGTGGCGGTCAACAATGAAATAATTTGACAGGCCACTATAAAATAATGTAGCAGGAAAACGATGTGGTGGACCACTTTAAATGGCGAGGCAGGCAACGCTAGAATTATGTGGTGTGCTGCATGGGAATTATGAAACGGGCCACAATAAACAATGTGGTGGGCGACAATAAAATAATTTGCCGGGCCGAACGGGACGAGTTGGGACACATTAGGGTTATAGGACGGGCCATTTTAAATAGGGACAAGCCACATTAAAATGTAGATGCGGTTTACAATTAAAATAATGTGGCGGGGCACTGTAAAAGGATGTGACAGGCCACAATAAAATCATTTGGCAGGCTGAATTGAAAATATGTGGCTGGCCTCATAAATGAGACGGGGGACCACCTTAAATGATGTGGCGGGCCACTTTAAATTGAAGTGTCAGTCCATAGTACAATTATTTGGTGGTTCTCGATAAAATGATGTGGCAGGAAAATGATGTTGTAGACCGTTTTAAACGATTACAATTTTGGAACGGACCATTTTAAAAATGAAAAGGCAGTTCACGATAAAATGATGTAGTGGGCCAGGTTAAAATGATGTGGCGTTTCACATTGGAATTATGGGATGAGCCACAATAAAATGAAGAGGCAGTAAACGATAAAATCATGTGGTGGGCCACAATAAAATGATAGCGCGGACAACGTTAGAATGATTTGGTTTCAGATAAAAAGTGCAGATCCAGTAATTGTCTTATGTTCACATTGGGAACTTTGGCACTTTTCAGTGTTTATGATGCTAATTAGGAAGGCTTCCTCGTTAGCAACTATTGCTTGTTCGGCTTCCGGAGTGAAAAAAAGGGTTGAAAAGAAGCGGCCTCCTACATTAGCGTGCCCTCCGACATAACCACACATAGCAAATAAGGACTGGCTAACAACCAACTGTCTGCACTCTGCTGCTCAAGTGGCACTAACCTGGTTAAATACTCGCCTCCATCACCACTCTGCTCCTCAAGTGGCACTAACCTGGTTAAATACTCGCCTCCATCACCACTCTGCTCCTCAAGTGGCACTAACCTGGTTAAATACTCGCCTCCATCACCACTCTGCTGCTCAAGTGGCACTAACCTGGTTAAATACTCGCCTCCATCACCACTCTGCTCCTCAAGTGGCACTAACCTGGTTAAATACTCGCCTCCATCACCACTCTGCTCCTCAAGTGGCACTAACCTGGTTAAATACTCGCCTCCATCACCACTCTGCTGCTCAAGTGGCACTAACCTGGTTAAATACTCGCCTCCATCACCACTCTGCTGCTCAAGTGGCACTAACCTGGTTAAATACTCGCCTCCATCACCACTCTGCTCCTCAAGTGGCACTAACCTGGTTAAATACTCGCCTCCATCACCACTCTGCTGCTCAAGTGGCACTAACCTGGTTAAATACTCGCCTCCATCACCACTCTGCTGCTCAAGTGGCACTAACCTGGTTAAATACTCGCCTCCATCACCACTCTGCTCCTCAAGTGGCACTAACCTGGTTAAATACTCGCCTCCATCACCACTCTGCTGCTCAAGTGGCACTAACCTGGTTAAATACTCGCCTCCATCACCACTCTGCTCCTCAAGTGGCACTAACCTGGTTAAATACTCGCCTCCATCACCACTCTGCTGCTCAAGTGGCACTAACCTGGTTAAATACTCGCCTCCATCACCACTCTGCTGCTCAAGTGGCACTAACCTGGTTAAATACTCGCCTCCATCACCACTCTGCTGCTCAAGTGGCACTAACCTGGTTAAATACTCGCCTCCATCACCACTCTGCTGCTCAAGTGGCACTAACCTGGTTAAATACCCGCCTCCATCACCACTCTGCTCCTCAAGTGGCACTAACCTGGTTAAATACTCGCCTCCATCACCACTCTGCTGCTCAAGTGGCACTAACCTGGTTAAATACTCGCCTCCATCACCACTCTGCTCCTCAAGTGGCACTAACCTGGTTAAATACTCGCCTCCATCACCACTCTGCTGCTCAAGTGGCACTAACCTGGTTAAATACTCGCCTCCATCACCACTCTGCTGCTCAAGTGGCACTAACCTGGTTAAATACTCGCCTCCATCACCACTCTGCTCCTCAAGTGGCACTAACCTGGTTAAATACTCGCCTCCATCACCACTCTGCTGCTCAAGTGGCACTAACCTGGTTAAATACTCGCCTCCATCACCACTCTGCTCCTCAAGTGGCACTAACCTGGTTAAATACTCGCCTCCATCACCACTCTGCTGCTCAAGTGGCACTAACCTGGTTAAATACTCGCCTCCATCACCACTCTGCTGCTCAAGTGGCACTAACCTGGTTAAATACTCGCCTCCATCACCACTCTGCTGCTCAAGTGGCACTAACCTGGTTAAATACTCGCCTCCATCACCACTCTGCTGCTCAAGTGGCACTAACCTGGTTAAATACTCGCCTCCATCACCACTCTGCTCCTCAAGTGGCACTAACCTGGTTAAATACTCGCCTCCATCACCACTCTGCTGCTCAAGTGGCACTAACCTGGTTAAATACTCGCCTCCATCACCACTCTGCTGCTCAAGTGGCACTAACCTGGTTAAATACTCGCCTCCATCACCACTCTGCTGCTCAAGTGGCACTAACCTGGTTAAATACCCGCCTCCATCACCACTCTGCTCCTCAAGTGGCACTAACCTGGTTAAATACTCGCCTCCATCACCACTCTGCTGCTCAAGTGGCACTAACCTGGTTAAATACTCGCCTCCATCACCACTCTGCTCCTCAAGTGGCACTAACCTGGTTAAATACTCGCCTCCATCACCACTCTGCTCCTCAAGTGGCACTAACCTGGTTAAATACTCGCCTCCATCACCACTCTGCTGCTCAAGTGGCACTAACCTGGTTAAATACTCGCCTCCATCACCACTCTGCTCCTCAAGTGGCACTAACCTGGTTAAATACTCGCCTCCATCACCACTCTGCTGCTCAAGTGGCACTAACCTGGTTAAATACTCGCCTCCATCACCACTCTGCTCCTCAAGTGGCACTAACCTGGTTAAATACTCGCCTCCATCACCACTCTGCTCCTCAAGTGGCACTAACCTGGTTAAATACTCGCCTCCATCACCACTCTGCTCCTCAAGTGGCACTAACCTGGTTAAATCCTCGCCTCCATCCAACCAGCCGCTTACGTCTGTGCTTCGGTGCAGTCGGGGATTACCATAATTTAAATAAAATCCCCGAAGCAGCAGAGGGGGTGAATGGAAGCACGTCGCTAACGATGCTTCGCCGCCTCATGGATCAGCGAGAGCGAACACAGGGAACCCCAAAGATGGCGACCTCAGTACCAGATAGGAGTTTCTCCTTTTAGGTGGTTGAATGCTATCAAAAAAGGTCCATCCATCCATCTTCTTCCACTTAACCGAGGTCAGGTCGCGGGGGCAGCAGCCTAAGCAGGGAAACCCAGACTTCCCTCACCCCGGCCACTTCCGCCGTCCTCCCGGGGGATCGAGAGGTAGTTCCCAGGCCAACCGGGGAGACATAGTCTTCCCAACTTATCCTGGGTCTTCCCCGTGGCCTCCTACCGGTCCGACGTGCCCAGAAGACCTTGGGAGGCGTTCGGGTGACATCCTGACCAGAGGAAACTCATTTCGGCCGCTTGTACCCGTGATCTTGTCCTTTCAGTCATGACCCAAAGCTCATGACCATGGGTGAGGATGGGAACGTAGATCGACTGGTAAATTGAGAGCTTTGCCTTCCGGCTCAGCTCCTTCTTCACCACAAGGGCTCGATACAGCGTCCGCATGACTGAAGACGCCGCACCGATGCGCCTGTCGATCTCACCATCCACTCTTCCCTCACTCGTGAACAAGACTCCGAGGTACTTGAACTCCTCCACTCAGGTCAGGGGCTCCTCCCCAACCCGGAGATGGCACTCCACCCTTTTCCGGACGAGAACCATAGACTCGGACTCGCTTCACACTCTGCTACGAAACCGATCCAGTGAGAGCTGGAGATCCTGGCCAGTTGAAACCATCAGGACCACGTCATCTGCTGTCAGGTTCAAACACTGATGACATCTAATGAACAGACAAGAAGCAAGGAACCATGCAGAGACAAGAGTTCAATTTAGCTCATGAGGAGAAAGCATGGAGCTGCACACTTAGTCCCAGTCTCGCCCTACGCTCTAAGGTTCAGCTCCCGCTTCATCTGCGAAAAAGCAGAGTCCCAATCCTGCAGCCACCACAACGCCCTGACTGTGCCTAGAAATTATTTCCGTAAAAGTTGTGAAGAGAATCGGTGAAAAAAAAAGGTATCAAGAGGAAACAGCAAATTCAATATACAATGAAAACTTTAACCTTAATAAATATGAATCGTTTCAGGTGCTTACTATGAGGTCTGTCACACCGCTGCCTCTATACCTGGCTGTTATCTACCCCCCCCCCCCCCCGGGGCCCTATCCGGACTTTATCAGTGAATTTTCAGAGTTCGTTGCTGATCTAGTGATGCACGCCGGCAATATAATTATAATGGGGGACTTTAATATCCATATGAATACCCCATCGGACCCACCGTGCGTTCTGTACAAAAAGTGCATTTTAATTTAGTGTTATTTTGATATGTCATTTTAGTGACATCATGCACAAAAGTGCACTAATAGCTTGTTTTAAAATATCTCTGACAATCTTGCACTTTCTGTTTTGGAAATGACATGAATGTTTGTGCCACTGTGCCAATAACTCTTTAATAAATACACTTTTGGTGTATTTAAATACTTTTGGTTATGATTTCCTTCTCTGCATAAAAGTTTAAAAGTAGCATTTATTAACACAGCATGAAGAAGAATGTTTGAATGTAGACACATAGAATCATCATACTGCTGTGATTATATGTGTCAAGTCTTCATTCAAGGCTAAGGCAAAATATGGAGATATATATGGTGTATCGCATTATGGCTTAAAAATATCG